>NW_028277881.1:0-174724 GCF_059751315.1 Micrasema longulum
CAAAGACAAACAAGGGCAAAACAATAATTATACACAATATATTAAAAAAAACGAAAGACCTAAAACTTTGAGCTAAACCATGTCAATCCAACTTCATCCCACACTGTTTAGTCGCGAAGAGATCTACGAAAAGCCGAAAGATCTATCCCAAAAAATTCCAAGTTGTGTGATGAATTGACTAATCTACACATTCTAAACATTGGGGCATAAAAACTAAAGTTGCCCTTAGAAGATTTTATAAATAGCCGATTTTGACTTCTGGTGACACGGTTGGGAACATGAAAAGAAATTGATTGCAACAGAGATGGGACATCACTTAAAGTATTAAGTATTTTGAAAATGCATATAAGGTCCATCTCAGTTTTACGTCTCTCCAATGAAGACAGATTAAGAGATTGCTCTATTTCAAAATAGGAATAATTACCCCTTTGTAATCCGAGCAACCATGACACTTTTCTTAGAAAACGGTGTTGGACAGACTCGATATGGTCAATATGAGTCCTGTAGAATGGAGACCAAATAGGAGAAGCGTATTCTAGATGGGGTCGAACTAGTGAGCAATAAAGAGTTTTGATGGTATTAATATTTTTGAAGTCCGCCGTCACTCTATTGATAAAACCGAGAAGATATGATATATGATAAAAAAATGACTTTTTTGATTAAATAAACATAGATTGAAATATAAATTTGCACACGAAAATGTCTGCCGTAAAACATATTGCACCACACTTCACTTAATCCAGTGTTTT
Organism: Micrasema longulum; assembly: GCF_059751315.1. NCBI lineage: Eukaryota > Metazoa > Arthropoda > Insecta > Trichoptera > Brachycentridae > Micrasema > Micrasema longulum. The sequence goes on from NW_028277881.1 coordinate 750, forward strand.
TTTTAAGCAGTTAATAAACCATTATTGTAATCATTAACCTTTCCGAGCCTGAAGGTGAAAAATAACCGCTTGTTCCTGAAGGTGATACCAGGAATACCCCATCTAAAATACTACATTAAAAAAATAAATTAAAATTCGTTATGATTATAGTAGTGTTTATTTAATTTTTGAAATTTTTTCATAAAATACTGTTGCGAGAGGATGCAGTATGGAATCGCTTTGGTTTCCTACTGACACCTTGAAAAGTGCTGATCTAATGTCACGCCACCCGTTAGCGGGGAAGTGCAGCGGGGAGTTAGAAAGGGGAATGCATGTAAAATGCAAAGCACGAAATTCGGATTTTTGTGGTTATGGTCGGAAATCTGCGTCCAAATAGCAAAAAGCACACGCGCAATTATACAAAAATATCAAAGGTAAAGCGATGAATTGTAATGTTTGCTGTTTGAGGGGGGAAGGAAAGAATAATGTGAATTATTGAAAGAATTCGTCAATTGAAAAAAAATTACGACATTCTTAACATTATTTCAATATTTCTATTTATTTTAAATCTTAAAGGAGAGCACACGTAAATATATTCTTATCTGTGCTCTAATCATAGAATTAAGAATAGCCCAGAAGGAGCGTAGAATCATATTTGAATACATCAGACTGTATCCAAAAATCTCCCCACTTTGCCCCACTTTCACCACGCGCATTCGTGAAGTTGCTGCGTAATGTTGCCAGATGGGAAAAAAATATAATCATAACACAAATGTAAGGTAAAAAAAAGTGATTTGTTAATTTCTCTAAAATTTTATTGTGCACGCGGGAACATTGATTGACACAACAGAGTAGATACGTAAAGGGTCATTTGATAAGAGTAATCGAATTAATGAACTTTGAACATACAATATAAAACAAATTTTATTTTACATAAAACGGATATTTTTATATCGCGTTAAATAATATTTGATGTTTTAAAGATAATGTCGGTCAAATGTCCACCACGGCGTTGTTTAATCTAAAATCCAATTTTCATTAGTTATCTCATTAGATGAGCAAAGTACGGTAAAAAATACTACCCTGGCAACACTAATAAAATGTCCATTCTTTGACAAAAATAATTAATTTTTAAGAAATGCATTTGCTACTTACACATGCGTTTGCTAATTACACATGAAATGTGATCCCATTCTGTTTCTTTAAGATCCCAGCAGTATTTCTACGCTTTAAAACGACACAACACGGCATAGTTGAATTCTAATCGGGAGTTGCGTATTGAGCGACGTCTACAAAGAAACTAATCGGTCAAAACGTCAAGGCGTTTAATAGTAGTTTAGTCGCCTTCTGTTTGATGCGCGTATGCGGTTTCTGGACTATTCTTAATTCTATGGCTCTGATAATAACATTGTTAATAAATTTAAATTGTGAATTGTTCTACACTTGTATTGAGTAGGATTATGCAACAACTGAAACCAATATTAGCGAAAAGGTTATTTAAAACAATTCGACCTGGGGGTCCAAATTGTGTGTTGTTGATGATTTTGTCGATTTATTATCAGTTGGAGACCCAGTACATATTTAAAATAAAAGTTAAATAATTCCTAAAACAAAAAAAAAACACTAGTTCTTTAGTACAACAGGGGTTGGTATAAATGAGGTCAGCAAGACCCACATTCTGTATTATCATATAAACGAGAGCCTCCCCATTGTCACGTTCTCACGTATAATTAAGTAAACAAATTCTAATTTATTTACATATTCTGTATTGCTATACCTACAGTTTTAAAAATGCACGTTAAGTAAAGAAAACGCAAAATAATGGTTCAAAATGTATTTAATACAAACTAAATATTATAAAATTTAAGAAACGAGATACATTGTACGTTATTGTTTTTGAAAATATAATTACAACATTCGGGAAGGAAAACTCACGAATAAACGAGTATAATGGAGAGAGAAATCATATTTATATATTTGTATCCAGATACATTATTAGCTAAACTTATACTGATATGAGGCAGAAAAATATCTCGTACCCAACAGAACAAGACTCCATACTACATTTAATTTGCCAGTACCTAGGACTAACTCAAAGAAAAACTACTTTTCCTTTAGAGCATGTCATTATTATAATATTGTTCTCTCCGGTCACGCAGACATTTTTCATCTCTCCTGTATGAAATATAGAAGATTCCTTATAGACAGAACACCCGTTTAGTTATACGATGTCAGTAATTATGTATGTACTCGCATGTTCAATATTATATTTTGTAACTTTTACATTATTTTTGTATCCTATTTTATTTTCTTATTCTTTAAATTTAAATATATCTTGTTTCTATTTACATTATTTTTATTCTGTATATAAATATATGTATTTTTATTTTATTTGCAACTTCTAAGTACCAAACATTTCTTAATTGTTAAATTGCTTTTATTTTGATACCGATAATAGCTCACTGTGAAAAATTTATATTGACTGTTTTCACAATTTTAGCTTATATATATTCTTATTTGCTGTACACAGAATATGTAAAAACTGTTGTTTTTTTCCCAAATAAAAATAAATAAATAAATAAAAGAGCGGTTTGACGAATACGTATTTGAATACAGCTTTTCTGTCACTGTCTTGCAGATGCCTCTCTAAATACTGGGCGAAAAAAATACTGTACGTCATACTGCGACAAAATCGAGGACTCGTATTCCTGTTTTACCTCCCCCAAAACAGAACCTATCTAGATTTTTTTAAAGAATAAACATCAGGAATATTTTTTTTGTGTTGGCACTTTTTTTTTTTTTTTAATAGTATTTTTATACTGTACGTCCAAAGGCGACCGATTTTTCTGCCTCGCGATGTTTGACAATATAGAACATTTTATTTTTGATTGGTTTTCACTGCAGTTTTAGTATATTTAAAAAAAAGTATATATTTTTATTAAATAAATTTGAAGAATAATTATGAAAGTTAAGTTATAAGTAGGACTTATTATTAAAAAAAAGAATACTACAACTTAAAAAAATAAAATAATAAGTACCTAATATGTAAAAAAAAGTACACGAAATCTAGACTCAAGCATAACTTATTGTGTAGGGTTAACCAATATAAATGATAGGATCTTTAAAGCTCATTGCGGCCATATTAAAATTAAAAATTAGACATCTCCATTTTTTCTTTCCGTAAATTGAAAAAAATGTTGAGGATGATATTCATTTTCAACAAAATCCCCTTGCCATACATACAGTAAGCGATGCGATGGAGTTATCGCCTTATACATATGGTCGATCGGTTATTTCACAAAATGGTCCTTAAAACTGACCACCAAGATTTTGTGATTAAACACCACTAGACAGATTTACACCAACAAACCCAAGATTATTGTTGAGCTCGAAGCCAACGTTCGCCGCACCATAGTCAACATGCCATCCGAAATGCTACGCAGAATCATCGGAAATTGGCGTCACCGGATCAATCAGTGCAGGAGACGCTGTGGTGGTTATTTAAACGATATTTTGTTTAAATCATAAATGACATACATGCACCATCGAATAAAACTATTCCGCAACTTTTTTGACAGAATGTATTGTGTTTTATTTCAATTTCAAATCCTGTCGTGTATTTCATTCATCTTATAAATATTCGTGATGCGCTGTAATTTTGTCCTGATCATAGAACAACGACGGATGTGTGAAAAATGCGATATTGACTTTCTTTTATACTTAATTTTTTTTATTATTAAATCATACAATTTTTTTTTTGTACTCCCAGGATTTACAACAAACTCATTTTGGGACAGAATAATATTTACATAAAGGTATGGAAATAATAAAATATAGTAACAAGTAAACTATGTACATAAAACTGAATTAAGATAGCAAGCAAGAAATTAAAAACAATTCATAATACAAATTAATATTTAATATTTACATATTGTAAGAAAGAAATATCCAAGGAAAAAAAATAACTTAAAACTAAATTTCACCTTCCACATACCTCCTCAAGCAGTAATTTTTTTAATGAATACAGTCATTTTTTGGCGTTCTATAGGACTCCGGTAGCCTGTTGTACTCACTACAAGCAAGGTACAGCAGAGCCCTTAGACCATACCTTGTCGTGCGTGATCCAGGTGCGTGAATATTTTGACTCTGTCGCGTATTATACTGGTGGACGTCACGATTGAAGGTATGGCCAATATTAGTGAGAGAGTCTTTATTTACATCTTAAAGCACCGTTTTTGCAATCTCATAATACGGTATGACCAAAAATGAGAGAGTGTCAGTAAGTTTGTAAATGTCTTTGACATGCGTTTTCATTGGCATACCGTTTATGTTTCTTATAGCTCTATTTTGTATTACTTGTGCTTCTGATACACACTTCTTTGTGGCAAATCCCCAGATGCACGAAAAGTATACCAAATGAGAGTGTATCATTGAAAAGTGCACTGCACGGCGTAGTGAGATCGGAAGAACTCCTCTAAACCTATGCATTATACCAGTGATTGAAAAGATTTTAGATTTAACATAATTAAAATTGTGAATCCACGTGAGCTGTGAATCTATGTAGATTCCTTAATATTTTGTCACGTCAGTCTTTTCAAGATAATCATTTCCAAGAGCGATATTGAGATAAATATTTCGGTTTTTACCAAATGTAATGTAGTTAGATTTTTTAATGTTGAAACTGAGCTTGTTGACACGAAGCCAACTTGCAAGATGGTAAACATCTAGGTGCATTTCGTTTTCAAGATCTTTAACGTTACGATTGTGATGGTAAATAATTGTGTCGTCTGCATACAGTTGAAGTGTACCTTTAATACCCCAATGTGTAAAATCGTTGATATAGATTAAGAATAGCAGTGGCCCGAATTTAATCTTGAAAATGATATATGAAGGCTTTATATTTCAGGTTTTTTAAAAAAAAGTAATGCTTTTGTGCTCATCACGGTGCGATATAAAGCGTAAAAAAAATATACTTCTCACGTGTAAAGTTGAAGAAAATCACATGCGTCGTTGTTCTACAATCATGACGATTTGTTCACCAATGCAATATCATATTAAGTTCTCCAAAACGAAAGCCATTTTCAGGAGGTACATGTTTGGATTTTGTCTACGGGAAGAGACCATTGCAGGAGACTGCTGCAAGATATTGCATTGATTTACATGCTATTAAGCGTGTTGTCCAGATGCCCTTTAAAATATGTGTATGTTTATGTAAAATTTTTATTTTTTTATTTTTGCTATTATTTAATTATGTACGTTCTTCCACTTTCCATTATGTTGTATCCCAACTTGACACAGGGCCCTTTGGCCCAATAGAGTTTGGGATACGTTATTATTGTATTTTTTTGTAATTTGTATTCGTATGTATTTGTGAAAAAAAAATATTTTTTTTGAAAAATTGAAACTACGCTTTTAGTGTTTTTGGATAGTCCTTGCTCTTATAAAAAACAATTTATCAAAAAACATATAGGGACACGTAAATCAATCTATAGCGTGTACAAAAATCATCGCTCTAGTGCCCTAATCCCGGGAGAAAATATGAAAATACGTTTGTATGAAGAATTTAGACTAAAAGAGCCGCATGCGGCTCTCGGAGCCACATTTGCCCACTTCTGTTAATACGACATTTTTGTTAATTCGGAGGAATTGTTTAAAGTCTGAAACGGTTAAGCTCATATAATACTAATTAGCTTAGGAAAATTTGTAAAAATAACTCGCTTTTTTATGAAGACGTAAGTCGTTTTTTTATTTATAATTCATTATTTTGACACTTTAAAGCCAGTTGCCAGTTGAAAAACGAAATGTTTATTATCGACATCATCATTTTCCTATCCGCATCTAGTGGTGCATAAGGCATTGCAAAGGCACTGCAATTGCTGAGTATTTAGATAATTTATATGCGGTGTTGGCGTCGAATGATGAGAATTCTAAGGACAGCCAGAATAATAAATATCTCCATTCTGGAGGATCTCAGCGTGAAACTTCGCCTATCGGCTATATGCCGACGTATTCTGCAGTTTTCGAACACATACCTAGACGCGACCCAGAAAATAACAATCCCGGGCAGTTTGTCAGGACGAAGAAGCAGAGACAGAGCTGCAGATCGATGGATCAAAACAAAGTCACGGGCGACCCTATATGGAGCTGTGGAGAGGGCACACAGACGTAATGGAATGGCTGAGGAGAGTACCAACAATCATGACTCTCAGAATTAAAAAACGACAGAAAAAATGTCTTTATGTTATATGGAAGATAAGGTGATCAGTCCTACCCTTCAGGTGTCAGTCCAGGAACAATAAAACATTGAAGTTTAATCAACATTTAACGTTCACAGGAATCGAACCCATGACATCAAGAATCTATCTATCTTTACTCGATTTCTTTATTTAAGATCTTTAACTGAGGGCAGCCATTGAGTGGAAAAAACAAACAAAGATTCTGGTTCTATTTGACACACTGAAATGTATTCTTCATCCGCCCAAACTCATTTTCCTTCCCACTATCTATTTTTCCGTTTATTGTTAATGATATGATAATTTTTACGCATCTCTGTTTAAAATATTTCCGAACAATCATTTTCTATAATATATTCCTTAAACATTCATTTCCTTTAAATAAGAGTACCTTATATATTAATAATTACACAGATGTGTCTTTTTCTAAATTATTTATAATATTTTATCAATATTTAAAGCATTAACTTTGCGGTCAAACATTTTACTAAATGTAATTAAATATTTGTATATAATCACTTAACTACTTTTCTCCGTTTACCGATTTTTCGACGGACCAGTCTCTTCGTCAGGGCACTAATTAAACTAACATGCAAAAACCAACTGTACACTTTCACCATAGTTGTTGCATAACAATATACAAACTACATGCATTTTTATTTATTTTATTTAAATCTTAAAATAGGGCACACATATCATACATATTGTTATGTGTGTTATATCATACATATTGTTATGTGTGTTCTAATAATAACATTGCAAATATATTTAATTTATAAATTGTTTATCACATATGTCTTGACCATTATTTTAAATTTTGATATGTTTTTTTCTTCATAAATATTTTTTTCCATTTCGTAATACTTTTTAATTGCTTTAAATAAAATTGAATTTTGTGACTTTGCCTTTTTCCTAAATGGAAGTCTAATTTTGTTCTTTTCTCTAGTATTGTGATTGTGTTCATGCTGGTTCCGATCAATTTTTTTCCAAAATTCTGTTTTTTTATTAGAGTTTATAATTTTATGAACAAATATCATTGTATTGTAAAATATTATTTGTTTATATGTTAATAATTTCATTTCATTTACCATCGACTTTACCCTCGTATATCTGTTTTTTTTCAAAATGATTCTAAAGGCTTTATTTTGTAATACAGTTAGTTTATCTATGTTTTCTTTGTTTGATAAAAATAAAATGCTACTACAGTAGTTAACGTGTGGTTCAATAATTGCTTTGTAAATAGTTTTGCAGGAGTCCTTATCAATAAATCTTCTGATCCTTCCCAAAATTGATATTTTTTTTGCAATCTTATTTATTACCATCTTAGCGTTTTGGTGAAATGTAAGTTTTGAATCCAACATTACACCTAAATATTTAATTTCAGTGACTTCATTAAGTTTTTCATTTTCTATTACAATTGATGGTGTAATTTCTATTCTTTTGTTTCCTATATTCATATATTTAGTTTTGTTAACATTTAATTTTAATTTATTAATTTTTAGCCACAGTGATACACTATTAAGATCATGATTTAGTCTGTCCATAATTGTTTTATAATTTTCTCCCGATATATATATTAAGGCATCATCTGCAAAGAGTCTTATTTTTGAGTATTTTAATGTTTCGACAATATCATTTATGTATATAATAAACATCATAATAAGCAATAAGCACTGATAAGGTTATGAAAATATTTTATGTTGTAGGAGAAATAGTCTTTAAAGCAAAATATTATAAAAAAACTAACAATTAAGTATGAAATCACATGCGTTTATTTTTATCGATTCTGTCTTCAACAATTACTCCTACAACATAACATATTTTGACAACCTAATCGGTGCATGTAAAAGTTGCTTATTAAAATGCATGTCGTGTCAGTTTCATATTTTTGAGCAATAACAATGGTGAAGGTGTATAGTGGGTTTTGCATGTAAGTTTAATTGGTGTCCTGACGAAGAGATAAGTAAGTCTCGAAACCGGTAGACATTAAATAGTCGTTAAGTGGTTATATACAAATATTTAGTATCTCTTATATTTTTACCCCTACCGTACGTCCAAAGATGGCGGATGAAACTGGTCGCTTTTATGGGTTTTTGGATGATCATAGCTCGCATAAAAAACAATTTATCAAAAAAGCAAAACTATACAGGTATGTAAATATCTATTCTGTGTAAAAAATCACTACTCTGGTAACATAATCCAGGGAGAAAATACGGAATACGTTTGTACGAAGAAAAGTCAGACCGCGTTTCTTTTTCAGTGTTCGCTTTACGCGTTTAACAATCAGCACATGTTGGTGCTTCCGTTGAAATAATTACTCAAATAAAGCACTGGTTTATCATGATGTCAGCTATAAATTATGTGAGCGGTATTTTATCTTTCACTGAGAGCTTTTAGGCGATTATATTCAGTCTCCGCGGACACATTGACATAGAAATTTCATTAATTACTTAGCCATTTATTCGATAATTATTCCATAATTTATTGATTTTAACAGCTCGTGATTTAGCGTACAAAATACATTGAAAGTTTATTCAATTCGTAACAATTTCATAAAACTTTATTTTGAGAAGAATAATTAACGGTAATTACTTCATTCAGGCGTTATTTAAACTTGAGTTTTTGATTGAAATTTATTTTAAAAACATGTATGCTAGGTGTAAGAGGTTTTAAAAGAGTAAGGTGAAAAATAATTTCAATTTGAGATTCCAATTACTGTATATATTATTTATATAATTATTAATACTTAAACTATTATTATTAGAATACAATAAACCCATAGTTTTGGTGGTTTTCGACATCTAGAAACCATTCGACTCCTTTCGCAACCTTACATCAGTGCCGTATAGATAATAGATATACAAAATACATCACATACAAATAATAAATTCACTACATCCTCAACACATAGACAACTTAAACAAATACAAACTAATACCACTTTCGGACAAAGGGATTTTGAGTATTATTTAATTAAAATCTTTAACCTACTTCCACTATCTATTAAGGCAATTAGTGATGAGAAAATGTTTAAAAAGGCTATTAAAAAATGGATAGTGGAGCTAGGTAGAAGTAAAATGGATTGTCTCATTCGCCCATACCAATACTGATTCAACTGCTCCACAACTGTATAGCTTATGTTAGGTTTTTGTTATTTTCATTGTGTGTTTTGTAATATAAATAATATAGATGTACATAAATACCTTATTTTTAAAACTGTCTGAATATTTGTTAATTATGTTCGTTTTTTAAGAGAGTCTTCTTTGTTTATTCTCAAATGTAATTTCAAAAAAACTAAATTGTTAAGTGTCCTCGGCACGGGAAACCCCAGTGAGGTCACATTTTTTAATTATTAATTATAGTTTGTAAGCGAAAAATATGAATAAATAAATAAATAAAAAACTTCCTAGCCACATTGGGACGGGGAAAAAGTAATTTCGTATTTTTTGCTTTATTTCAATGCTTTATAAAAAGTGTTACAATCATTCGATTTAAGTCAAATATGCGCCGTTCTGTTCGATAACTTGTTGCCAACGAGAAGTCAACTTCAGAATGCCCCTTGTACTATTAATCTGTGAATGCCCCTTCCGTTAAAGGCAGATATAAAAAACTAAATATTATCTTAAATGTAGGTACATTTAAAAAATAGGTTGAAAAAGATACAATTTGTAATATTTCAATGAGTGGGATAAATTATTAAAAACACGTGTTGGCGGTGTACTGTGAGATAGGATTCTATTCAATGAAAATATTTATTGTTTTATTGCAATGTACAGGATCAAACTAGGGGGTTTAATAAGAGTGAGCTTTTAAATTATATCTGCTGATTTATTAAAATTCTATCGAAATTATTATTTTTCCTATTTATTTCTTATCTATCTTTTTGGACCTTTATGTCCTACATGCGAAATCTTTATGTTTTTTGATTCCTCGAAATCATGTTTTAATTCCTTTAAATATGATGCGTAGTTTGATATATTGTTATTTGATCTATGTGAAGCTCTATGTTCTTTCAGTCTATATTTAATAAATATAAGTTATTACATCATTAATGTTTTGTGTTGATTGACGCAAATGCCGCTCGCAGAAATTACGTACTATGCGAGTTCAAACATTCGTTTGTTTGGATTTACAATTTATGGACGAATAATATTAGGTATACTCGTACATTATGTTCTTCTGATATTGAGATATTTTCGTTCGAAATATTAATGTGATTAATTATTATGCGGCTTTGAATATAAACAATTAATATTTGACGGATATCATATATAATTTTATTAAATCTGTATCTAAATCCACGTTTATGACTTTTGCGGTCTTGTTCGTAATTTCAAAGAGAAGTTTTTTGACTACCCATTTTTTTTTTCATCAAAAATGTTAAAAATAAAACTCACGGAAAACAGATTTTGTATTCATCAGATTTTCTTTAAAAAATACGGGAAAAAAAACGGGTTAGTAGTTCGTAATATTTGACCAGCTTTGTATTATACAATAAATAAGCCGGCTTGTCTTATACACGGAGTGTTCCGGGTTTGATTCCCGGTGAGATTGAGTAATAATATAGCGATTTTTCTCATGCCTGGGTGTACTGTATTATAACAAAAAACACAAAATATTATTATAATTTGATTTTAGTGAATAAAAATAAAATTGTAAAATTAATTCTTTATCTTCTTTTGTGATTTTCCATGTCAAATAATATGACTTAGCTTACGGTTTGTAAAAAAAACACTTAATTAAATTTAGTAAAAGTTTTATGTTTATATTAATCATCTCAAAGAATAAACTTTGAAATTTTTTTAAATTTTATTTGATTTATTTTATTTTATTTGGGAAATCAACAGTTTTACATACATATTTTTAGTAAACAAACAGATATAGTGTATAAACTCAGAACTAATAACAGATTTCCACATAGTATACAAAGTTAGTAATGAAAATATATAACATATCAAATAAATACATACAATTTATACATATAAAAATGTTATTTTCATGTACTCAATAATCAAAGATTTAAAAAAAAAATATTTTAAGAACATTAAGTTACTGTAAATTGGGAGGGATAAGGACAAGAATGCTTAAAGAGAGGATAAGGAGGGGAGGGGAGATGTACATATTTATTATTATAATGTCTACTAAGTTAAATAATACATTTTTAGTGTAAATTTTAAATCTGACAGAGTGATGTTTGTGCAATCTATATTTTTCTGTTAGTAAATAATTGCATATACCCACTTACCGGCTTACATTTAATTTAATTTTATTTTATTTGGGAAACCAATAGTTCTACATACATATACATAGTAAACAAACAGATATAGTGTATAAACTCAGAACTAATAACAGATTTCCACAAAGTATACAAAGTTAGTAAAGAAAATATAAAACATATTAAATAAATACATATAAGTTTATACATATAAAAATGCTATTTTCATGTACTCGTAAATATTTTTCTGATGAAGAAGCTCTCTAAAATCTGGTAGCCTTAGCATCTTTGTGCTGAAAGAAGGTAATCCAGAAGAACATAATATGTACTTCATTGGATTGAAAAAAGAGGGAAGTGAATTCTTCACTGACTGGGATTAAATTGATTGGACATGATCAATTCATCGAAATGATTACAAAACTTTTTAAAAGCCTTGAAATTCTTTTTGGAAGCCACCAGATCTGTATATCCAACAGGACCTACAACAGGGCCATGGATAGTAGCGAGAAGCTTCATTTGGTAATCATAGAGAAGCGAAAACGGACAAGACCACAGGATGTGTTCAGAAGATTAGTTATAATATCCACAGCAGCACGAAGGGGAGTCAATAATATTAAAAACAAATAATTTTTGATTAAATTTACCATGACCTGATAAAAACTGCGTAGTCCAGTGATCGGGGATAACCCAAGAAGATTCTAAGCACTGACGGACTAAAGGAAAAAAAAGAAAGGTAACCCTCCCTGAAGGGGAAGATTCCCAACGCGATTGCCAAGCATTAAGAAGAGCATTTAAAGTCATTTTTTTATATTCGATTGAGACATTCCTTCAGTTGGGGATAGACGAACGCCACCAATAACAGAGGAACGCCTTCTTTTTAGGTGGGAATTTGCAGATCGTCGCTGAACTTCCAAATCCAAAGGAAACAAGCCCGTTAGAACCGGAAGTGTATCCGTCGAGCATGTCCTATATGCTCTAGAAAGAGCCAGAAGAGGTTGCCTTTATCCGCTTAAAATAATTTGCCTGAAATATTGCAATTCACATCGGTGTGCCCAACAGCCAGCTGCATAGCATATGATGCCTAATAAAATGGATTTATAATAGACCGTTGAAGTTTCAAAAGACAATCCCCAGCTGGCTCTGGCCACGAGTGCAACTTTGTGGAAAGCCATCTTTCCCAAATTCACGGTATTTCCTAGCATGGGAAGTGTAAGACAAATTTCTTTCAAAGATTACACCAAGGTTTGAAACCGAATTTGACGCTCAAATAGAAGTGCCCAGAAATTTGATAGAAGGAGGACACACAAAATTACCTTTTTAAATTGAGAATTGAGTTTTTTGAGGAGCAAAACTTAATTTATTTCGAATACCCCAATCGGATACATTATTTTATGCATTAGCTGCGTCACCCTCCAGAGATCTGCGGCTATTGCCCTCAATCAAAATACATCCGTCATTGGCAAAAGCCTGAATCATACATGATGAAGGAAGGGGAAGTTCGAGAAAATCATCGAACAATACATTCCACAAAAGCGGTCCCAAAACAGAGCCTTGAGAACAGCCACATGAAATCTCACGGGATAAAAGTGTACGACCACCAGGATACACAACGCTTCGATTTGAAAAATAGCTTATTATAATGCCTTTTCCCAACAATCATTCTTGGATTTTGCGAGCCCTGAACTCGACAATTCTGTTTATCGACGTAGCCTCCGCGCTCCTAGGTGAAAAGAGGCCTCACCATTGAAGATGATTTTTCGATGAAAATCCGGATCATTTTGATGCATTTAAAGGACCAAATCGGCAAAGATACAACGTTGCTGGTGATCGGCCGGCTTGAGTTCTTGTGCAAACTGAACTTTAAAAGCCTTAAAACCTAAGTTATTCTGCAAAATACGGTGTAATGTCGTTTGTGGAATGCCTAATACCAAAAATCGACGAGGAATCGACAAACGTGGGTTTTCGTCAACACTACGGGCTACAGCAGCAATATTCTCAGTTGTTCTTAAGCGACGCACACGGTTTCGATTCTTCACATCACTAACTTGTCCCAACAGCTCAATTTTTTCACCAGTTTCACTGTTGCCGGCCGAGAAGGTGCTTCACGATGACCCAAAAGTGCTTTAGTTTAGCGAACTCTGAGTGCAAAATTTTCACAATTTTTGTAGTGAATTTTTAACAACTTCAATGCGTTGTTGAAGCGTGTATCGTTCGATTTTTGGTGATGGCGTAGTTTTTACTTGTCAAATGTCAAAAGATGACAGCTTCAAAAGTGACAGCGGCCCAAATAGTGGGCTATTCAAAATTAAACCTTTTATTGGGAAACCCTGTTTAAAAAATACCACATACTACGAATACCGATAAAAATATCTGAAACGTACCTAGAAAAATTAATTGTATTTTAATTAATTGTAATTAATGTTCTAAAAAGTACATTTTTTTTAAAGCCCTGTGAATGCCTAGACTTCTATTTTCCCTTCTTTAAAAAGTTCTTCATCTCTGTTGTATTATGATAATGTTAGGAGATTTATTTTGAAAAAATATGTCTGAGCTATAGCGGGACCAAACTTTTATGTAAAAAACGTAAATTATCTCATTTCCTAAGGTGAGTGTTAGACTCAGGCTAAATACTATAAATAAATATGACTTGGAACTCCCAAAGTTCCGATCAAAAAAAGTTGAAAGCTTTTCTTTATCATTGAAATATTTTTAAAAAGAGTAATTGCAAGGTCAGAAATTTATTCGTGGGGACTGACTGTATAGTCCATTAAGACCTTTAATAAACTTCGCTTATGTGTGTGTAACAAAAAGCTTTAAAATAAATCGTTCAAACTTGCAAGCTTACACAAGCAAAAATAGTATGTTTTCCAAATAAAACATTAGCATTGGCTTATTAAACATTTAAATCCACTTTACTAGCTTTTATAACAAAATTTCTAAAATTATTTCGACCTTTGCAGAAAAATTAAAAAATAAGCTTTAAAAGAATTGAAAATAATATACTTCATTTTTTTTATATATTTATAAATCATATAACACAAAGTATTTTACAAGTATAATACATTGAATTACATTCCCAGGAGTTACAACAACTCAATTCGGGACATAAATAATATTAACATATAGAAAATAACACACATTGAGAACAACAAAGAAACAAAGCAAGTTTAGCACCTTTATAACTAAATATACAACAACAATATATACGCCTAAAACCTTTTCTTACACAAGCAGAATAAGTAAATATAAAAAAACACTTTTAAGAATAAAAAAAGGAGTGAATCTACTGAGGGACATAAGGTCATTAACATCACATGCCATGCAGATAATGCTGTCATAGTGATGATGAGAACATATCCATCTCAGTTAGTAAACATCTGGATGCCTAAGAAATGTCGTATAGTAAAATGAACACATGATTATTGGAAACATAATTTGGATATACAAAACGTGTGTCAGACCAAATCATGGCGTATACAACAGAGGCGAAGATAGATAGAGAGAAAATAAAAAATACGAAAAACCAAGTAGAAAAACTAAATAGAAAAACTAAACAGAAAAACCAAATAACTGCTCAGAACGTCAGAGATGAAAGTACTAAAGGCAATTATTACTTTAATTGAGTGTTGATAACTAATCGTATATAAATATTTTAATGAAGTCGTAAAATTAATAGTGTTTATACCTCAGAGTAACAATGCGCCAAGCTATAGAGGAGCCCACACGTAAAAAAACCATTAAATGACTATTAAGTATTAAGTTAGCTACTTTTCGTAGCAAAACAATGGGCCATACTCAGGTCGAGAATTGCCAAATCGAATTAATTTAATCCATTGTTGCCGCGTATTGTCATCTTTGTTAGGAATGCTAAAAAATAGTACTTACGTATTGACACATATTTTTCACTTAAATTAAAATTAACATTATTTTACTTTTCATTTTCAATCATTCTAACCATTACAGAAATCTTAAAAAATGTATATAAATAGGCGTTTCAGATTTTAGGACATTACATGGATGTCTAGTGCGGCCCTGACATATTGCCCGTAATCAACTGTCATTATCAACAGTAAACATATTTTAATTCACAAATTTATCGCCTAAACTGAGAAAAAAATAGTATCCAAAGTAAATATGTTACAACATAATACACATGTTGGGACAATAAATGCTAAAAATCAATGTAAATCAAAGAAAAATTTTGCCTTTGAAAACTGACTCCTTTAACAACTTTGACGCTCCTACTGCTGCAACCAAACATATTGCAATAATTCATAATTGTCGATTTTCATTTATCATAGCGTAAATATTCAAGCAATTGCAAGCTTGAGCTTGAAAATCAGTGTAAAGAGTTTTATTAAAAAAAACCATACCGATACCCGAGTGATTCGCTCTTCAATTTTCAAGTGCTGGATATTCGTCAACAGTATATATTGATGTCAGTAGCGGTCACACATCTCAACAGGGAAAAATACGCAAGGGTTTGTCATGCTCATAATACTAGACACTCCAACAAGGATCTGATTCTACAGAGAGGAGTTAATACTTTTTTGGCTCAAAGGCAGCAATATTATATAGGCCCGAGGGTATATAACCTTATCCCAGATTCGCAGAAATGTGGTGGGATTGCCAGGCTGAGGAAGGTGTTGACTGCATTTTTAATCCATATTGGTCGGAGGGAGTCAGATAAATTGTTGTCCGATGAAGAAGGACGTAAGCTGGTTTCTTGTTTTACTAGTAATGACTCAGGACTTAGAATTTAGAAATTTTGGTATTATTTATGTTTTCTCTGGAAATTTATTGTTTACTTTTAAGACTGAAAAAGCACACATTATGATAACACTGTAGTTATTTTTTAATATTATTATAAAATACAAAATTAACTGCCTTAGAACGGGAAGCTATCCCTAGTTAGGGAGTTTAGACGAACCAACAGCAAAAATAAAAAATATGTATGTTTACTTTTACTACTTAATTATTTTGTTGTATAAATAATTACTTGTAAATTGCTGTAATAAATATGAAAAAAAATAAAAAATAAATAGATAAATAAATTAAAGCCAAGCACAGCGCAAAAGCGTCCGTCAGGACCGTTACGCGTCTGTTGTCAAACAAAACAAAATGGCCGCCAGCAGAGTGAAGTAATCGCTAGACAACAACGCTTCCGTTCGATGAAACATAGCAATAGGGCTTCTCTATAGCTTAGCGCATTATTACTCTGAGGTTTATACCTATGTCTATTAATAAATGTTGTCATATGCTTGCCCTTAAATGAGTGTTTCCCAAATCTCGTAATGAAAATTGTACTGTATTTTTTTTTTCATATATTTTTATTATTTTTATAAACTAAAGTATTTATTTAAGTATTTACGTTCCATTACGTTGAACGATTACAGAATGTTTGTATTGCTCGTCCCATCTCAACACAGGACCTTTAGTCCCATGGAGTTGGGACTTATGTCTTAAATAATGTACCATAAACTTATGTATGTAAATAAATTAATAAATACGTATATTTAGCTTCATAAATTCGACAGCATAACCGAATATCGCACGCAACTAAACTGGCTCAGTATCAGGCACTTTTGCAATAGTAGTTGCTTGATTGTGGAATAATCAACCCACCAATGTCAGAGACGCGCTTTCTTTATTCAAATTTAAATCACGTATGAAATGTCACATCCTGAATATTTAAAAAAAAAAAAATCTTCTCCCCCCTTTCTTCTCTCTTTATTCCTTCCTCTATTAATAGTGTAGTGTATATATTGAGTCAATTTTTGTTTCTTAAAAAAACATATATTTACATGAAGGTTTATAATAGAAATATTATAATATGCCTACAATATGTTCATATACCATTGATTTTTAAAAATTAAACGGTTTGGGTAGGTTGGAATATATTGCCTTAAGGCACTATGTCCACCCTTATGCATATGTATGTAAACTGTATATGTACAATATATAAAGTGTTTAAATAAAATAAATTACAAAAAAATAAAAGTTGATAAATTACCTGGTCCATGAAGAAGTATAGAAATTGAAAAAATAACATTTTCAGGCGTTGCCTAGTATGTAGGTGAAATAATTCAATTAGATGAATCTCACCAGCATAAATAAAGGTTTCAGCTCTTTAACTTCACAAACATCAATAGATGAAAGAATTGAAGTAATATAGATGTTCAAATATGGGCCGAATGGTGAATGTTACACAGTGTGTAAAGTGGCCACTTAAACCAGCCAATGACAGGTCATAAGCCCTGTAGATGCCTTGACTTCTATATTACCTTCTTTAAAATGTTCTTCATCTCTGTTGTTATATGGTAATACAAATAGTATAATCACTAGATCCTTAACACAAAAACAATTTAAACAAATACAAACTAATACCACTTTTGGACAACGGAATTTCGAGTATTATGCTATTAAAATCTTTAACCTACTTTCACTATGTATTAAAACAATTAGTTAGGAGAAAATGTTTAAAAAGGCTATAAAAAATGGATAGTGGAGCTGGTAGAAATGGATTGTCTCATTCACCCAAACCCATATTGAATCAACTGCTCCACAAATGTATAGCTTATGTTATGTTTTTGTTCTCTTATTGTGCGTTTTCGAATATAAATAATATAGATGTACATTAATTCATTATAAACATAAATACGTAGTGTTTAAAACTGTCGCATCCTTTTGTTAATTATCTTTGTTAATTAAGTCTTCTTTGTTTATTCTCAAATGCAAAAATATTTAAAAAAAAGTATGTTGTTAAGTGTCCTCGGCATGGGTAACCCCAGTGAGGTCACATAATTTTTATTATTAATCATAGTTTATAATGGAAAAAAATATGACTAAATAAATAAAATAAATTAACATGAACAGAATGGTGAATGTTACTCAGTGTGTAAAGAGGCCTCTTTAACAAGCCAATGACAAGTCATTAGCCTTGTAAATGTCTAGACTTCCATATTCTGTTCTCAAAAATGTTTTTTTTCTCTGTTGCAAAAAATCAATAAATTTTTTTATTAATTTTTTTTTTCAAAAATAATTTCTTAAAACTAGATAGGTACTTTTTTAACATAGTTCCACATGCTTATAAAATTATTTTCTGCTGATTTAAGGAACACTTTGTGATTAATATATTTTATTCAATACAACATTTAAATTTTATTTAATGGAATTTTATTTAATAGAACACAGAAATTCCATTCATGACTTCAGTCAAAAACTTAGGTGTTTTCATTTATTAGCATTTAAAGTGACACGATCAGGTTAACGAAGTTAGTCGTAAACTTTATAGCAGTTTGTACTCAATTAAAAGATTACAGAATTTCTTACCAATAAATGTTAAGCAAACATTAGTCCTGATGTTACTTCTTCCACTCCTTGACTATGCGGATGTATGTTATCCAGATGCTAACTCTGAATTACTTGATAAGTTAGATAAGATTAACGATTGCAAAATACTTGTACACGTTATATTTTTGATCTTCGCAAATTTGACCACATAACCGAGTATCGCACGCAACTACACTGGCTCAGTATCAGGCATAGAAAAAGCATTCACATTCTATCACTTCTTCACAGTATTTTAAATAATCCTACTTCGCCTGTTTATGTGAGAGAGCTCTTCCAATCTCTTTCACAACACGGACTATCTCTTCGTTCTAGTAACGAGAGAACCCTTTTAATACCCTGTCATCGCTCTAATTTTCTTGCCTCCTCTTTCACAGTAGTAGCCGCTCGATTGTGGAATAATCTACCCACTAATGTTAGAGACGCCCCTTCTTTATTTACATTTAGGTCAAGATTGAAATGTCACTATCTTAATATTTAAGTTGTTCCATTATCCTTCTTCTTTTCTTCCCATCCCCTCGCCTATCTTCATAGTATAGTGTTAATTTATAAAAATATTTTTATTTTGTTAATCTTTGTTTATAATTTTTATGTAAAATTGTAAAATTAAATATGTCCATGTATTTGTAATTTTCTCAAACTGAACGGTTTGGGAAGGTAGGAAGAAATTGCCTTAAGGCAATATGCCTTCCCTTATATATATATGTATATATATATATTGTCTATGTTTATAAAGTGTTAAATAAATAAATAAAACACTTATTGTCTTTTAAAAAGGTTTTAATAAATTTTACAAATTTGTGTATATCTTTTTCTTCGTAAATATTATTTCAGTTTTATTCTAGTAAACACCTTTGGGACCACACTTAGGGACCATGCTATTATTTAGTCCCCATAATAGTTTTAGTATCGGGATATCCTATATTACTTACATATGGAATCGTTTTATTTTTATTTATTGTTTACCTTACGCTTTTCACAATTGTACCAATTTTTAAAATCTTTTTAATTAAATTATTCGGTAACAGAGCACCCGATGAAAAATTTATATAAAAACAGTTTTTTGGAACTAAAAAATTATGTAAATTAGTTTTTTTTTCTAAATTAAGAATCATATAAAAATTGTAGTTTTTTATAGTTTATTAAAAATGCACATTGATGGTTAACAGCGTATTTAACTTAACGAACATTTTGTCAATTGTAGAGGAAATAAAATAAAAACAAATAAGAGACCGATACGTGTCGAAGCTGGTAGATAAAAAAAATCAGTAAGAGTTGTATTTACACATTTACTAAAATGTTAATTTTTATAGTTTGTAGGTAAATTATCAAGGTTTTGAGTATAAAAGTCTTACACAATATATTGTGGCTTAGCAGGCTATTTCATAGCTATGTTCATAAAACGTCTTAAATCGTCACTTTTAAGAAAAACGGTGTAAAAAAACTTAGGAAATGCTTATTATTTTAATGAAGTGTGAATGACACCTTAGTTTACTAAACCCGAGAAAACAATGACTTCAAAAATAAAGCTGGCTAAAGTATGTGTTAATTATAACCCATATCATGTTTAAGTTCTCAACAGTAACGTACTGTTATTTTAATTAGATAATAATTTTAAAAAATACTGAAAGAAAGTGGGTGGCGGGTCCATCTTCAAGTATTAGGTTTGGTCATGCCACGATTTTCCCGGTCTTCCTCGTTTTCTACATCCATCAACATTCGCATCGTAATTTTTTTTAGCCGTTCTGTTGCCGTCCATTCCCTCTACGACGAAAAATAACAATATCCGGCTTTTGTCGGAGAGCTTATGCCCTGTTTATAATTTGCCAAACTCATAGGAGGCAATAAATGAAATTCAATTAAAATCGCCGTTAATTGAACATATTTTTTTAAAGAGCATCTCTTTTATAAACAAATGACAACATTTTAGAGAAGATAATGTAAAAGTCTAGGCATTTACAAGGCTTATGACCTGTCATTGGCTGGTTCAAGTGGCCAATTTATACTTTGTGGAATATTAACCATTTTGCCTATGTTTAAAAATCCACATTTCTTTAATCATTCTTCTGTGGGCAACAAAATTAACGGCGCACTAAGCACAGTAATTGCTAATAAAAATATGTCATTCGAAGCTAAACTGGGAGTGCACAAAGGAGTTTTAGTCCCAACACTTACGTATTGAAGTTAAACATGGAACTGGCAGAGGAAGGATGAAAGCCGAGTGAACGCGGTTAAAATGCGATCTCTTCGACAAATGTGTGGAAAATCAATGTATGACAGGGTTACGAATGATGAAATCAGGCGTGAGTGTAAATCTGGGTCAAGTATAATTGATAAGATTAAGAAAGGGTCTCTGAGATGGTTTGGTCATGTAGAACGAATGGACGACAAAAGAATGGTAAAACAAGTAAATATGGCAAAAATGAACTGTAACGTGAAATGAGAACGATTAAGGAAGACGTGGCATAATCAGATAAACCAAAATCTTAAGTCTGGTCATATCAAAAACAGACAGAACCAAAGGGCAAGTATGACAAGATGTATGAATGTGGAAGAAACTTTGGAACATATGCCAGGATAGACGTGTGTGGTGGTCCATTCTCTCTGCCTACGCCTACGCCTACGGGGAAATGGCGTGATGGTAGTAGTAGTTCTTTTCTTGACGTAAAGTCAAAGAGCTGAAACCGTAATTGTTGTGAAGAGATTCATCTGATCGAATTATTCAGGCAAGGCATGAATATAATTTTCCCTAATGCTAAATAAATATTGGCCCCCCAAAAAAAATATTGGCACCTAATGCCAAATAAACTAACTCACCGCATTATTTTGTTTACTGATATTCGACTCCATGCCTTAATGCTAAAATGGTAGAATAATCAAATTTTGTACAATTGACATTAAATATCTTTTGAGATAAATACTAACAAGATTATCGATTCTGATCACGACAGACAATTTTGCCTCGTTCCTTACGAAAAACCATCATCGGATTCTAAATCGGCACTAGTAGGCAACCAAACTTTTAATAGTACGATTATTTTGCATTCCGGCGGTAGACTGCAAGCATTTATAACGAAAAGTTCAGTTAGATGTAGTATATGCTTTGAATAACTCCACAAACTCAGATTTCAAACAATCTTTTTTATGCATTCAAATTAATCCTTCAATTGTTCTAATTCTAACTAAAAACATATTTTTTATTTATGTTTTTTTTTGCAAATACTGAAAATAATTAAACGTTGTTATGCTAAAAGCAGCCAGCCATAGAAAAGTGATGTGAAACTCAGATAATAGCACCTTTGTGAAAAGAGTGAATAATCAAATCTACACAACAGTTGGAATGTTTTTGACTTTGACAAATAATAAACAATGAATATTTATGTTATTTTTAAACTTTAAAAACAAGAATCTAATCATGCATTTAACCAGTTTTAATGATTTTTTAAGTATCTTAAAATTTTTCTAGTCCTGTGGGTGTTTTCTGCAAATTGAGAAATGCCGTTTTTGTGATCGACACTATTTTCAGAAGGTCGTTAGTACAGTTCTTTGTATGATCTGATGGACGTAGGTCTGTTCGTACCTGATAACTATCTTCGACAAAGACAGCATCGATTGTTTTACATACCATGATGCCGAACCAACCTGCCAATGGTTATGCCGGTTGGTAGAGCAATCTTGCTACTTAATCGCATCGCCTCAAAAACACCAATACCGCATTTTTTTCAAAATTGTGGACTGTTACGTTCAATTATGAAAAAAAAAGTTATTTTTTTCAGTTTTAATTTCATATTTTAGTTTATGTAGACAATATGCTATATCGGACATTAAAAGGTTAAAAAATACAAGAATGTAAGGAAAACAAGAAATAACGATTCTTATAAACATTATGTTATATAATAATGAATTATGTGGAAACAATTATAACTGCAAATTTTTTTAAAACCAAACAAATCATCCTTTGAACTTAAGCTAAATTACACTTTTGATAGAATACGTGCAAGTGACTTTTTGTTTCAAAATTTATTGAAAAAATTTACCCAGGTAGCGACTTTTTAAAATAAATTATGTATATAATATAAACAACTAATCACCAAGTGGTACGCACGTTTGAAATCACTTTTGTACACCGATTATCGGTATGTAGCAGATCGTCTACATTGGACATTGTAGGGTTAAAGAGTGCCGAAAAACTGGGTAGTGCCGGTGAATTGATCACTTCACCCTAAGCTCTAAGGGTAACTAAAATGTTTGCACGAATAAAAGTTCCCTGCTAGTAGTTTTGTATGTGAATTTTGAAGCAAATGTTATTTTTTTCCGCGCCATTGTGCAAATTACTTCGAGAAATTGTGTTCTAAATATAAAAAACTCAGTCAACAATAATAATGCGAATCGTGACAAAGATTAGTATAGAGAATTCTCGGTCCGTTGACACATCTCTAGCGCCGTTCTATTAAAAGCGACAGACGCTTCTGGCGGGAGACGCTTCGTTCTTTTTTTAAAATCCACGATGATTCCAGTCATCTTCCCTGACCGCTCGCAAACTCGTCCATAGGCACGGGCATATTGTAGTCAGTCGCGATTTATTTATTTAATGTGAATTTGTGCTAAAAAGCGGTACGTCTCTAAAATAGTGAAGTGCTATTAAATCGTTACTGTGCTTAAAATCTATATTTTTTTTATTAAAAAAAAGTTACTCAAAACGCATTTTAAATTAATTCCACGCATTTTAGAGGGAGTATTAAGTAATTCAGTTGTACTTTTTTTGCCACACCTAAAAGTACAGTGTTTATAAGACAGTTCGGTGGATTCGATTTTAATTGATTTGTGTTTAAATTGTGCGCTTTGAACAAGAAAATGAATCGAAGAAATAAATTGTATACGTAGTGTGTATGAGTAACGTACGAAAACAGTTGTATGTGAGTTTAAAAAACAAGATAGTTAATGTTATTAAAGTGACGAAATGTGCGATATATTTATGAAAAAGACGTTTTTTGCTGCAAAAAATAACAACACACAGATTTTAATCATCGGGGAAACACGAGCTATCAATGATTTGTTGATCTTGGTTTTACAATTAATGCGTCGATCAAACTCTGCTGAAATCGACGTATAAAAATTAAGTCATATGTGTTTTTGGTACATCAAGAAACAATATAATAAAGGTTTTTTTATTCTGGTTTTTGACCGAGAAATTCGACAATTTTACATGTCAAGTTTTGTCAAAAAAGTAAACTAATTCCACGTCTACAAATATGTACCAAGATTATACTTGAATAGTTTAAAATTTAAAAGACGAATTTCTTTAAACTAGAAATCTGTAATAGAGAAAAAAATACGCGAACGCACGTAAAAACAAAACATTAATAAAGAACAAACAGTCAACACATAAGAATTTTATAAAAATAACATGTTTAAATAAATAAATCAAGAATTAGGAAGCGAATAAACCGGGTTGAAATTTGAAAATAATCAAGATGGACGCCGCGCCAAAAGTCCCGCCAAAAGTTCCACCGAAACCTAAAATTACTCTTCAAATGCCGCCGCCACAATCTCCCAATGTTTTCTACGGAGGGCAAAGACCCCCCTCGACAGCAGGAACAAACAGCATGCACAACATGGCGGGTTATCCGCCTAACTTTGGGAATTTCAACAATATGCAGCCGATGACACCAGCGGCGGCCAACAATCAGTATTATAATCCCTTCATGAACATGTACCAAAGCAAGGCGTCCGACTTCATGTTCAAGCAGTTTGAAGGATTCAAAGATTTCACTATGAACACGGCTAAAAGTGGGCTGAGTGTCGGTGAAAAGTCCGCGTTTTGGATGTATAATAAGGTCAGCAAATGGTCTAAGAAGTGGTTTACGCATATCTTCTTGTTCGTTGTTATTATGGCGTATACCGCAGCGGGAGCCGCCATATTTGTAGCAGTCGAAGGTAAGCCTCTAAATTTTACTTTATTGTTTTATTTTTAATTATTTGAGTATGTTTAAAAAATACATACTTGCTAGGCGAAAATTTCATAAGAAAAAAAACGAAACGCAATGCCACTCAAAAAATGAACTTATGCTTGATGTAGGATTACATGTTAACCAAACCAAAATCTAAATGTTATTAACAATATTTTGAGTTTGTCCAAATTTTTGTAGACAAGGACTGGATTCAACTCTCTGGAGAACTGTTTATATTAACACATTACAACAGAGATGAAGAACATTTGAGAGAAGGTAATATAGAAGTCTAGGCATCTACAGGGTTTATGACCTGTCAGTTGCTGGTTTAAGTGGCCACTTTACACACTGCGTAACATTCACCATTCTGCCCATATTTGAAAATCTATATTCCTTCAATTCATTCATCCATTGATGTTTGTGAAGTTAAAGAGCTGAAACAAAGTTAAAGAGCTATGGGCATAATGGTGAATGTTACGCAGTGTGTAAAATGGCCACTTAAACCAGCCACTGACAGGTCATAAACCCTGTAGATGCCTAGACTTCTATTTTACCTTCTCTCAAATTTTCTTCATCTCTGTTGTAATGTGTTAAATGTTATTAATTAAATAAAGGTACTAGATTAGACCAATTCTCAACCTAATCTATACCTACCTACCCATCCTTCCCATTTCCTAGCGCACTCCATGTAACAATAATTCTACGTGTGAGTGCCGGAAAAAAAACATTATATTATTAGTACCTACACTAATAACATTCCACCAGTGAAGTGCTTAACAAAACCTTAATGTTGAGGAGTGGACGAGGTGTGAAGAATACCTCGTCATAAGAGGAGGAAAATTTAGTAAGTTGACTGTATTATTAGGAAGGAAGATTGCGCAAGTCCACTAACCTGCTGATGATGAGGCATGACGTGTGCTGGAACCCTGGTGAAGCTGGCGGTCGTGAGACGCTGGCACAGCTTGAATGGAGCTGGCGGTCTAAAATGGACGCTGGCACAGCTCGCTTGATGAGGGTTTTGTTAGCACTTTACTGGTGGAATGTTATTTGTGTACTAATTATATAAGTAATGTTTTTTCCGGCACTCACACGTAGAATTATTGTTACATGGAGTGCGCTAGGAAATGGGAAGGACGAGTAGGTAGGTATAGATTAGGCTAAAAATTGGTCCGAACAGTACTTAATACACATTTTATTAATATATCAAGTAATTGAGTATTTTAACTTTATTATTTGTGTAAAAAGAGTAGAAAAAAAATTTAAAAGAAGAATCTATAATACAAGTTTTTAAAGAAAAAAATACTATCAGAGTAAATATAAAAATAAATAATAGACGATTTTACCAAATTTAATAAAAAAAATATTTTCATTTGATTTATGTGTGCCTTGGTGCACCACTAGTAAAGCACAAAATCACTATTCTTTCTCTGGAAAAAAATATTTTAAATAATTACCTTTAGAAATAAAAAGTATTTAAAATATTTAATTATCCAAATCTAAATTAAAGAATCATATAAAACCAACTCCATCCAAATTTTCGTTCAGTGTTTATTGATTTTTGTAATTAAATACACTTCTAAAATATTTTCGTAAATCTTTTCATAAAAATATTGTTCGAAATGATCTAAGTAAAAAGTCCAATAAAATGTTGTTCATTTATTATATTGATTTATTAAATACTTAGTGAGGTATTAAATACTTGTATATAACCACTTTGAAAAAAAGACTTGATTTATTCTATGTCTACCAGTTTCGCTATGTACTCGTCTCTTTGCCAGGACACCAATTAAACCAACATGCATTAGCCACTTTACACCTTCACCATAGTTTTTGCACAAAACTATTAAATCAGCACGGCATGCATTTTAATAAGCACATGCACTGATTAGGACAAACATGAACTGATTTTGTTTTTTTTTTTTTTAAATTAATTTATATAAAAGGTACTTAGTGCCTTTTACATATTAGTTACAAATACACTTAAATAAACATACATGTATTTATAGTTATAAGTAATACATAGTATTTAAAACAATATTATTTATTTACAAATAAGAAAGTCTAAAAAAGATAAACCATATAAAAAAATATTGCCAGTTATAGAATTATCGCTAAAAAATTATAATTTGGTATTAGAAATACTTTGAACCAGTTTAAAAAAAACTAAGAAAACAATTTTGAAGAACACTTAATGATAAAATTAAAAAAAAAAAAATATTTAGGTAAAATAGTATATATTTATGTATAAAAATATATAAGGATGTAAAAAAAATGATTAAGAGAAATATGTTGTACAAAATATGTTTTTGAAAAAAGAAAATAAAAACAATATAAACAAATATGTTATGTTAAGCGAGAAAAAGTTTTTAAAAACAGGAGGAGATGAAGGGAGGGACGTGAGTTTAATAGGTATAGGGTGAACGATCAACATGGAAAAAAAAGTCGGTACGGATTTAGAAGAAATTTCTTCAGTTTCTCTACATGAGGGAGTGTGGATATTATCCATGGCTTTATCCAACTAAGTTCCTCCAGGGTATGCTTGGTTACAGCAGTTTGAAGACCAGAAGGAATGTGTATTTAGCTACACATTTCTTTCGATTGTTGCGCGGTATTATTGACATACCTAAAATTATGCTTAGCTTTACCTTTTATGTTCCGGATAATTATCTTAGACAGCATCTACTTAGACTGTTCTACATTCCAATATACATGACCAACCTGCCGACGGTTATGCCTGTTGGAAGGGCTATCTCTATGTTGAACAATATTGCTTTGGACATTGATATTTTCCGCGTCTCCGAGGGAGTTTAAGGCTACAAGATTTTCTTACTTTTCAACATATTATTCTAACGATATTATATACATCTTTGTGTTATTTTTGTATTTACTTATCTAATGTTATAGACTTTTTATTCGTTTTATTTCTATAAAAACGAATAAAGATGTTTTATTTTGTAACGTACGTATATGAATAAATAAAATCGAAACTGAAATCATAATCAATAAATCTGCACGTATTTTTTCATAGAGCTCTACTGACTTATACATATATTAGTCGAAGCCTAATATATGTTTTTTAATGATGTAATAACTTATATTTATATATAAGTTATTAATTTAAATATACTTGGTACACTTCCACTTATTTATTTGACTAATTAGCGCTTTCACCCTCTAATGGGCATCTTTAGTCTGAAGCGTTAATCGGTCAAAAATGGAAAGCGCTAATAGTTCGAATAAATAAGTGGAAGTGTATCAAGTATTTTAAAATTAATAACTTATGTGTAAATATAAGTTATTACATCATTACAATGGAATTCCATCAAGAATTGTCAATAAATAAATTGAATTAAATTTGTGTTTTAGTTTACGCTTACTTTTACTAGGCAAAAACCTTTAAAAGATTATGTTTATGATTCATTAGCCAAAACCCAACATGTTTTAGTTAATACTTACGGCTCATTAGTCAACTAACACTTGCTACGTTTTTGACTCATTTACTTACATAATACGTAGCCTAGATTATGACCACCTAGGCGATGAAGACATTCCAAGAAAGCTTTGGGGAATGACGACTTTATTGAGCCAATTTCCAAGTTCTAATTTTCCTATGCATTTTAACCACGCCTCTACAGTTTGGCTTTGCTGCCAAATGTGTTGATATCTACCATATTAAATTTGTTAAAACTGGACACATATTATTGACGATTTTAAAATATTTTATCATGAAAAGGAACATTAATTTAAGAAACAAGTTCACGTGTACACGAAGCTCAAATGCACGAGATTACAATAATACGATACAAATGTAATTAATGTTAATTTGCTATTAAAAAATCTAAGTACTTTGACCTTACTAATTTATAAATAAGAAAGGCTGTTCTAACACAATAATGTTGCGTATTCATTTCAAATTCATTTGGAGTTTAGATATCAACGAACAATTCATTGCTTTTTCGGATAAGCCCCTGTCAACCCATAATAATAAATAAATGGGGAAAGTAAAAAAAAAATGGGAATAATAATTAAAATAATTAAAAATAATCGTCATCATTCTCCGCCTTCTAGTTGGAGCATATGGTATCCAAAGAGAGCCTCCGCATCTCTATCAGCTGCCAATTTCTTTGCGTCCTCCCAAGCCAGGTTCTCATCCCGATGTTCTTACATAAACTGCCAACTGACAACTGTCACAATTGTAGTCAAGCGGAGGCGATAGGGTTAGCTAGGCCATATACTGCGCATGCCTCCTGAGAGCCTTTACCACGCTTGCCTACTTTACAAGGCATCAGGTTCTCGAGAATCTAAACGTCCGTTTGTCAGCAGTTTATGTCAGAACTTCGGGACGGGAACCTGGCTTTGGAGGACGCACAGGAGCTGGCGGTCGAGAGAGATGCCTGGAAGATCTTCGTGGACACCATATGCTCCAACTAGGGAGTGGACATGGAATGATGATGGTGATGCATATATGTATTGTATTATGTATACATATATGTATGTATTGATTTGTTTGTATTACTACGTTCTTCTTCCTTTCCGATGCGGGATCTGGAGCGTGCGGCCGCGGTCTCAATTTGGAACTAACACTGTATTCCTCCACTGTAATACTGGGAAATTAGAAAAAGGTGATTGTGCTGACCATGTGTATTTGATCGATCACAAACTGACAATACTGCAGTGAGGGGTACAATGAAAGTTTTTAAAGTTTATTTGTTTTGTTATTTTCGCGGTTTGATTGTAAAGAAATATTAAATTTTCGCTTAATTAATTTAAAAAAAAAAAATTGATATTGATATGCGAAACTGAAGAAAGACTCAAGTCTTTATGAACAGTTTCGGGAAAGGGGTGGATGCTTTCATTGTTTACCTTTATAATGCTTTCATTGTATGTATTGTATTCAAATCATGTATAATTTACCTATCATACGTAAATCGCGAGGTTGCTGAGGACTGCAAACAAATGTACTCACAAAACGGCCAAATTTTCAAAACCCAGAGGAAGTAATAAAAAATGAAGACACTGCGGAAATATACATTGACTTTCTGAAGACAATGAAAAAAAAATAATGAAGGAATGGACCCAGACCCGTGAAAAGTAACTATTGAACAAAATATACATACTAGGAAAAAAAGCTTTGTATGCATAAGCAAAGCAATAATAACCAAAACAAGAAGAAAAAAAATGATCGCGAGGTTATTAATTGATTTTCAAGTTTGATTGGCGGATTATTGGTTGTAATTATTTTAGTTTAAAATTCCGTTATCTATTGTCAGCAGCTGAAGCGGAGAGATAATGTTGTATTCACAGAAAACCACAAAACAAAAAGCCGTGTATATTTTTATTATATTACTAAATTATGTAAATTTAAGTCCAAAATCATAAAAATTCTGAGAGAAGCAAATATTTAATTAATTTTATTTTTAAATAATTATTTTTTATTTCTTATCTTTTCCATTTGTTATATTTAACTTATTTTGAATTATTGTCATAAGTGTAAACAATTTTTTCAGTGTGTGCATAAGTGCCTCAATGAAATAAAGTATAAATAATTGCTTATGTTTAGGTATATGCAAATCATGAAAAAAAAATAGCTAACCTATAAAAAAAGTCACCGTTCACCACTGATATACGGAGCTAGAGTGGTTTCAGAAGGCGTCTGAATAAATATCTATTATAAAAACATTGCTTTTTATTTAAAAAAAAACTTTTTGTACATAATGTTATTTGTACATTGGCGGGCTAATTGCCAAATGGCAATTTCTTCCAACCAACCAATAAAATAAGAGCTTTACTCTTATAATTCAAGTTACAGAACATATTCAATAGAAAATAAAGATTAAAAATCTAAATATACATAAAAATAGAAATAAACGTATTTGTTTATAAATAACCTTAAATCAAAACTATTACTCAATAGGAAAAGGAAAAAAGAGGAAAAAGGAAAGGAGGAGAGATTAAGGAAGAGAAAGGAGATGTTTCTTCAGACGTGATTTGAACAGAGATAATGTAGTAACATCTTTGATGGTGGATAGGAGATGATTCCACAGTCGAGCCGCATGGACACTATATGAGTTAGATAAGAAAGAGGAATTGTGGATGGGTTTTAAAAGAATGCCGTGAGAATTAGAACGATGAGGTAAACCATGAACTGATAAGCGTTGAAATTTTTCACGCAGGTATATAGGAGCGTTAGGACTATGAAGTACATTAAACAGAAGTGAGAGGGAGTGATAGTCTCTCCGCTGTCTGATTTTGAGCTATTTCAGTTGCCTACGATAATCAGAAATGAGGTCATATTTCTAAAGACCAAAAATGTACCTTATGCATGTATTCCGAAGTCGTTCTAGTTTATCAAGTTGCTCACAGCTTAAATCAGTCATGGAAACTTCAGCGTAATCTAGAATGGGTAGTAGTAATGCTTGTACAAGGGGGCATTTAGTATTAATGGGTAAGAATTTTTGCAACCTTCTAAGTGAGTGGAGACTGAAAAATATTTTGCGGCTTAACTCATTAGTATGAGCTCGCCAGCAGAGATGTCCATCCATTTGTACTCCTAGATTTTTGTAAGTGAGAAACCGATAGGAAGACCAATGGTCTTTAAAACGGTTTCGGGTATGTGAAGAAATTTACTTTCACTATAGATATTAAGACTTCTAAATTCTCTTCTCTAAAATATTATGTCTCTTTGCTTTAATATTACGTTACTAAATTTATTTATTTCAAAACTCTCTTGACCTTAAGACCGTGATTTCTGTCCTGGGAGCAAGAAAAATATTACGAAATAAATCACGAATTAAAAAAAGCAATGTTTCAAGTCATTAGACATGTTTTGAAACGGCTGGATGATAGTGTCTGGCCTAGGTTGTCTATGATTGATATTTCAGACAAATCCATCCATTTCAACGCAACCCAGTCTGCGTGTGTCTGAAATCATTTGTCTTCCGACAAAAAAATAACAAAATTATATTAGTAGATCTGTCTATTTCAAAAAGCTTGTTTATTTTGCAGTTTTGGCAATGTACGTAAATTTTATTAGAACAACATTTTTTTAAATTAATTTATTTTCTTTTTCCGGAGGTTGCGACCATCACTTGAAACTCCTTTCGATCCTTGACCATTCTGATGAGCATTGGTGTATTTGCTCTTTGAACCATTGCCGAAGATTTCTCTCTCTGTCTTCGCTCGTCTTTAAGGCCACCGTCTCACGCTGGTGAAAACCAGAGTCAATCTAAATCCACGAAAGAATTTCCTGAGCAAAAGGGTTGTTGATGATTGGAATAAGCTGCCACAAAAACTGATCTCAACGTGTAGTCTCAATGGGTTCAAAAATGGACTAGATTTATTTCGGAAAAGTTAAAGTGCGCCTACAACTAACTTTTGTGTAAATAAATTATCAAGCATATCAGCTTTAAGCGCGAGCTTAAAAAATAATATAATTATAATTTCTGCACCGCGGCACGCCGCGATTTTCTTTTGCGCCCTATACCCCGTCTTCTCTTTATCATCCCTTCACTATGAGCTGTAAGCAGGACATATTTTTCTCCATAGAATATCTATTTATTTATTTATTTTTTTCACATAATAAACAATAAAAAATCATAAAATTTGTGTCTCCTCACTAGGGTTACTCCAGCCGAGGACACCTCACAATATATGTGGCTAAAGTATTCGGCTTTTCATCTTTTGTACGTGGGTAACAAGTGATATAAATTTATTATGAACATAAGATCAACACAAATAACAATAAAGACACAAACAAGAGATAGGTGAGAAGAGCTGAGTTTCAAATTAACTTGCGAAAAAATCATATAGTTGAAAATGAATTATTTGATGTTTTGGAATTCAACCGTACACAAGTACCTTAGTACCTAGTAAAATTCAATATTTTAATATTCATAATTTTTAATTTTAGAATTCAACTATTAATAAGTACCTAGGTACCTACTTATTAATGAAAAGTCCTATTCCAAGGTAATAGCAGGCAAACTAACGTTCGTTAGTTTTTAATTTAATACTAAATGGACGTTTTAGTTCCAATATATATTATATTTAATTAAAATATAAAGCCATGATCATCAAAACATTGTAACCGACAAAATCTCCAGATTTTCTAGAGAAGCCCCTGAGCTCTACTGTACAGAACGAAACGTTCCAAATTTTTGGTTCTAGTATTAGTTAGGTTTTTAATTTTACAACAAACGTGTAATGAATGGTTTTTGTTGACGCTTGTAATTATAAACCCAAGTACCTACCCATGGCCCGTTGTATTGCTGTTTGATCGGGTTGTGGTCCTGTGGCTAGTGTCTCGGACTCACGGACCAAAGGTCTGTGGTTCGAATCCCACTCTACCCCAACTTGATTCCATTTTCTAATAGTGAGTTATTTACAACTCGTTGAAAATGGCCCTCAAAATTAAATATTTGGGTAAATCATAAGAACGCAAATATTTCTTTTTATAAAAAAAATAAAAAAAAATATGTAGTCTTGTCAATAACCATATAATGGTTTTTCTCCGTATGGGCCACTCTATTAATTTATTACATTCTAGATTACGCTGATGTTTCCATGACTGATTTAAGCTGTGAGCAACTCGATAAACTAGAACAACTTCAGAAAACAGGCATAAGGTACATTTTTGGTCGAAGGAAATATAACCACATTTCTGATTATCGTAGGCAACTGAAATGGCTCAAAATTAGACAGCCGAGAGACTATCACTCCCTCTCACTTCTGTTCAATGTATTTCATAGTCCTAACGCTTCTATATACCCGCGTAAAAGAATTTCAACGCTTATCAGTTCATGGTTTACCTCTTCGTTCTAATTCTCAAGGCATTCTCTTAATACCCATCCACAATTTCCCTTTCTTCTTTAACTCATATAGCCATGCGGCTCGACTGTGGAATCATCTCCCACCCACCATCAAAGATGTTACTACATTATCTCTGTTTAAATCACGGCTAAAGAAATATCTCCTTTCTCTTCCCTAATCTCTCCTACTTTCCCCCTTTTTCCCCCTTTCCCATTGAGTAATAGTTTTAATTTAAGGTAATTTATAAATGATTACGTTTATTTATATTTGTATATATCTTTCGCGTTTTAATCTTTATTTCTATTGAATATGTTCTGTAACTTGAATTATAAAAATAAAACCATTATTTTATTGGTTGGTTGGAAGAAATTGCTTATTGGCAATAAGCCCGCCAATGTACAAACAACAGTTTGTACAAAAAGTTAAATAAATAAATTACTCTAAGGAAAAAAACAATATTTAACGGGAGAACACTTCTTCCCCCTAATAACAAAAAATACACTTTAAGAATAAAATTTTGTTACGGCTTTTTTATTGATATCAATAAAATTAATATACAAAACAAAACTTGGTTTTCAAAGTGTATTCCTAAATTATTTCAAAGAAGAAATAATATTCTCACGTACATTACATAAATGACATTTTTTACATTTTTTTTGCACCACAACAGGCCAGGAGACCTAATTACAGAGGTGAATTACATCACAGAGCACCCAGGCTTAAGAAAAATCACATTTTTAATTTGTGTGTTCTCACCGGGAATCGAACCCGGAACCTTCCATGCGTGAGTCAAGCGTCTTGACCACTACACCACGGAGGCCGGTGTAGTGGTTCCTGTTGGTTACAATGTTTTGGCGATCATGGATCGATATCATGGTTTTGCTTTTTAATGCTGTTCCTCTCTAAAAAAAATATAAGTTCTTGTGCTTGGAGAAGGATTTACAATGAATTATAAATTGCTTTAAAATACGCATTTTTTAATTACTAAATCAAGTTATTTTGCGCCCTATGCGACAAACGGCGCGTATTACATTACCACGCTATACTTGTTCGCAATGTTTGTTAAACGCCCACTCGGCGGAAACGACGTGTGACGTCGAAGTGACGTGACACTAACTGCTAGCCGTTTCATAAAATATGCTCGTTTTAAACCCAAAAATTATGTTTTTTTTTATGCATTGGTAGTCATATTATTAAAACCACACAATCCGCTCTATATAATATTTAAACACATATTCATATGATGTTTTTGTTTTAAGTGCTGTTTTTCTTCCAAAGAAACAAGAATGCCTGCCTGGAGAGGAATAAACGCTGAATTATGAAATGCTTTGAATTATTGATGTAGTAAAAACCTGAAACCAAGACGTTTCACGTAGTGCGTTACTGCTCCATACTAGCGCAATGTTTGTAAGAAGCGCCCTCGGCGGGAATGATGTGTGATATCCAGTGACGTGACGCGAACTGCGAGCCGTTTTGTATATGCTTCTTTTTAAACAAAAAAAACAAAAGTAAAAAACTTGGTCTTAATATTGACATTATAGTTGTAAAAATGGGCTAAAAATATTTAATACATTTTCCATGTGATTCCCGATTTATAAAATACTCTTTACTGAGTGTAAAGGTTAAATTTTGTGCGAGGGAAAAGAGTGGTTTGTTTTTATAATATGATTCACGAATTCTGAAAGTCTATTACAAGAGAGACAACGGTGATGTTCATTGATTCTAGTCATAAATTTTTTTGCGAGTTGACCGATGTGTTTACTATTGAAATCGCTATATGTATACACACACCTCTATCATATCTTACAAATCTATTTTTGATTTAGAGTTATCGATAATTTTCCGGATTACATTTTAAATTATAGTTTAATAAAAAAGGGTAAGAGTTTATAGATATTTTAAGATATCTCAAAACTATTATCTCAATTATTATTGGCATTTAAAACGTTAAACAGATCTAAAAAAAAATATTATAAGAATTACAAAATGGTTTTAACACATACTAAAATTAAATTACAGTAAGCGTATAGCAGGGGCGAACCGTCCATATAATCGATTATTCGCAGCTTACCGATTCCACAGTCGAGCCGCATGAACACTATGAGTTAGAGAAAAAAGAGGAATTGTGGATGGGTATTAAGAGAGTGCCTTGAGAATAAGAACAAAGAAGTTAATCATGAACTGATAAGCGTTGAAATTTTTCACTCAGGTATATAGAAGCGTTAGGACTATAAAGCTCATTGAACAGAAGTGACAAGAAATATTCCCCCAAGTAAATATAATGCTCCTGGGCTCCGATTACAACGGAAAGTTAACATTTATCTTAAATTTTATCAAAAAAAGTAAAATTAAGTTTTCTGTATAAAAAGTAGAATATGCATACAATGTTTTATAGGTTACCGACGGAGATACTTTAAATGTTCATTCAAATATAATCATTCTTGTAGACAAATATATTATCATTATAGACTGTCGAAGTTCAGTCTGTTAGCTTCCCATTGTAATTGGGGCCCAGAGCAGGAATTCCAAAAGCTCTAGCGGCCGTATTATCTCGTGTATTTGCATACAAAATACCCAAGAAAAACTGTATTCTCGTGCCACAAAAGTGGTTCAAAATAGCATCACAGGTTCTGGTGCGGTTTTAATTTTGAAATTTAGATATTATCAATTTTATTTTAATAGGTCAAGCACTTACATTTTGTGACTTAAAAACAGTATTATATAATTTTCAAAAACGCTTTGTCTCTTTTAAAACATTTTTTTATTACAAAATAGCGATCTGAGGTGGCTAATCCTTGTGAAACTACAATAAATCATAGTAAATTATCTTTTATGCTTGTGGTGGCATATCATAAAAAAATTCCAATCGTCTGAGGAATTTTTCTGTTCTATTTCTTCAAATTTTTTGTAGCATTTAGAAATAGATCTTAACGTAATTTTAAGATCTTTTATTACAAACCCAATATTATGAGTTCTATTTTATTGAATTAGTTTTATTGAACAAGATTATGCCCAATCAATTAAACCCCAGTCAGTGAAGAATTTTTCTCGATCCAGTGAAGTACATATCACGTACTTCTGGATTACTTTCTTTAAGCACAAAGATGCTAAGGCTACCAGATTACAGACAGCTTCTTTGGGCAGATTTTTTCGTTCAGCAACGAACAAATTTTCTGTGTATGTGGGCACCGCCAAGGATGTAATCAATCAAATACACATGATCAGTACAATCACCATTTTAATTTCTCAGTATGACAATGAAGAACTGCAGTGTTAGTTCCAAATTGTTCCATTGAGGTTATTTGAGATCTAAGGCTTATGCCAACAAGCTTATGACTACTTGCACCACGAAGGAAGAAATTGAGCGCCGCATCAACGAAATTCAGACACATTTATGCAAAACGATCATGGAAAAAAAGGCCGTGTAGACCATTTATCCAATATGCTATTTCATACATAACCCTATGCTTTATAAAACAAAAAAAAAAACAAAAAAATTACACTGAAAACCTGTGTTTTCTATCAAAATTACTTTCTGCGTGAATTTTGGAACACCGTTATATTCGAAAGTAATTTTATGAAAATTGCGATTAGGACCATACTAATACCCGTATGCAGAGACAAACCTTAAGGTGAGGAGAGTACATTATATTGTCTTCACCTTCGGATTATTCTCTGCATTTGAAATTAGAATGTACTTTCCTCACCTTAAGTTTTGTCTCTGCATACGGGTATAAAACTCAACAAATTACTAGAAATCGAACATTAACTTCTTTTGTTCTGAAAAATTCTCACGCAGCTAATAAAAAATACGAAATGTATTTTAAGCGCAATGCATATATTACTACGTTCCCCAGAATAAAAATCATTATACCGCAAATGCATTAAAGAGATATATTCTTTAAGAAAGAATTTAAAAAATAAAAAAATATGCAAAACCATTACAATGTTTGGCAAGAAAATTACTTTTAACTATGTTAAAATAACATTCGTGTGTTAATAATATATTTGGCTTCATTTGACATAATTCAATGCAATTTTGTGCCAGGAATTAAACGCATACGTGATCTAACGTTTAAATAATTTATTTCATTTTAATTTATTTGAGTTTTTTTTTTGTATTAATTTTTATTTACGAAGGTAAACATGAACATAAAAATATAAAAGGAATAATAATGAAACCCACTATACCGCGAAACCGACTTGTCAGCAGGTTTCTAATTTTTACTTTACAAAGAAAATCGTAAGAAAAATTATATAAATTTAAAAATTAATATAAGCATTATTAAGAACTAAAAGCATACGTATTTACAACAAAAAAAAATATTTACAAAAATTTAAATAGATGACTGTTAACATAAAATAATTATCAATATAAATCCTTTGTTAGCCATTTAACTTTTTTTTTCTTCAAAGCTTTGTCAACATTTTCTTTAAGATCTGCTTAGGAATCTAATTTAAATTTTTAAGTAATTGTATAATGAAGTGTTTTTTGGCCATACTTCTTTACAAACCTCGGTACTGATAAGCCTTCACGTTGTGCTCGCCTAGTTAGTTATTAATACTGATAATTTCATTGAACCAAATAGTTCCTTGTGCGAAAAATGTTAAATTGTTAAAATCTATAAAAAAATATTATTGTAATAAGTTATATAACTTCATAATATTACTAGATTTACATTTAAAAATATTGAAAAATTTTTTTTTTCTTATTTGTACACATATAATTAATGAACAATATTTTAACCTAACAAATAGCAATTTGTATAGTTTATGGTTTGCAAACCACAAAATTTCAAAATAAATAAAAAAATGGAAAATAAATATAAATATCTACAGACAAAGAGACGTGAAGTTTGGCCGGAACTAACATGGAAAAGAAATGACTGTATTGATGTATTTCTTATAAAAATACGACCAATCTGATTGCAGCTGTGGAATAATTCGCCTTCTTATCTCGTCATCAAGTTCTCAGGGTTTTTTTAAAACAAATGTTTTTTTAAATATAGGTACTGAGTGAAAAAAATCATAAAAACCCTGAGATTATTTGTTTTTGACGAGGACTGTACATTGTCCATTTTCTTTATCCACGTGACACTTGAATATTAAAAAAATATGTGGGTGAAATAATTAAGTCAGATTAATCTCACCCCCATCAAAAAAAGTTTCAGCTCTTTAACTTTACAAAAATAAGCAAATGGAAAAATTGAACTAATACGGGTGAATGTTACGCTGTGACTGTGGCTGATAAAATATTATTAATATTTGAAGCATTAACTTTGTGATCAAATATTTTACAAAATGATATTAAATATTTGTATACAACCACTTACCGACTTTTCTATGTCTACCGGTTTCGAAACGTTTTTTTTTTTTTTTTTATACGTCACTAGAAAAACGCGACATGTTTGGCGTTGATAGTTGTGACGTCAAGATTTGTGATAATATCTTAAACAAATTTGAATGGTCAGGAGCAAAAAAACATGAATCGTGACGTATGTATTAGGGGT
The DNA here is from genome assembly GCF_059751315.1 of Micrasema longulum. Classification (NCBI taxonomy): domain Eukaryota; kingdom Metazoa; phylum Arthropoda; class Insecta; order Trichoptera; family Brachycentridae; genus Micrasema; species Micrasema longulum. Next base: position 39,796 of record NW_028277881.1, read on the forward strand.
GTGGCAAATGGAATGACTGCGTGAATTAAAAATTACAAATTGAAAAAAATATATATGCTACTAATAAGTAACAAAAAAATACGGTTTTTACTGGACAGTATTTCGAAGACCTTTATTATTTTAAAAATGTTAAAAAAAGTGATAAATCTCTTTTAAATCAGCATGCAAAACCCACTATACACCTTCACTATAGTTGTTGCACAAAAATATAAAATATGATTGTTTTCAATATGCAATGTATTTTAAAAATATTAAACTGTAAGTTAAATACTAACCTCTTCAGTAAAATACATCTAATGCGGGATTTAAAACACTCAGTCATCAGGACATTTTTAAACTGCCTTTGTTTTCAAGTAATTCTACATACCACACACCTATGGCCGCAGGTGTCGGGAATATATTATATACTGCCCAAATAACAACATTGACATTTTTCATGATACTCTCCCAATTTTTGCGAATTATCTCTTAGAAATAAATCCCAATTAAAAGGTACATATGTTCAACTTATTTTTTATTGTATTGTAAACTGTAATAAATTAAAAAAACTGTATTAAAAAAAAACAATAAATCGTATTCTATCTATTTTGTGTAATTACAAAATTAAAGATATACATGCACGTGAAATTGTATGGACAAACACCTTCAAATTGTGTTTTTTCTAGAATGTGTATTTGTTGAATTACCTTATAAAATAAAATGTTGTCGGAGAAACAGTTTAAAACAGAGGGAGAACCAAAGGTGTATAATGGGTTTTGCATGTTGGATTAATTGGTGTCCCGACGAAGATACGAGTACGTCTCGAAACTGGTAGACATAGAAAAGTCGGTAAGTGGTTATATACAAATATTCAATTACATTTTGTAAAGTGGCCACTTAAACCAGCCAAATGACAGTTTTATACCTGCCCTGTGAATGTCCAGATTTGCATGAACCCTTCTCTAAAATGTTCTAAAACTCCCTAATGAGAGAAATCTAGTCCTTGTCTGCAGAAATTTTGACTGATTCAAAACGTTATTGAAATACCTTTGACTTGTGAGGGCTGTTAAGAATTTATTTATTTATTTTATTGAAAATTAATCGCCCAGTTAACGTATTTTAATATATATACTGATATACTGACAAGATAATACGAATGAATTTCTGGCATTAAGAATCCAATCAAATTATTGATTAGTTTTTTACGATCCTATAATACTGAATTTTATAGTTTCTGCGTCGTATTGGCATCTGATAATTCAAAATTTTATTCATATAGTATGTTATAAATTTCTTGAATGAGATTAAATGGAAATTAATATTAGCAATAAAACTGGGTTCTGGTTTACGACACAAATTCATAATTTAAATGAGTGTAATTTCTTGGTGGAAATTCAATGTATTTGTGTCCTTTTAAAGAAATTTTTATCATAGATCATCGTATATTAAGCCGATCCAATTCTGAATGCTGTTTTTTTCTTTCTGTTTTCTTTGTATGATGAAAGCAACGGTAAAGAATAACTTGTCAACTCCTTTATTTGGTTTATCCGTCTTACCCTAGACCGCCTTTGTTCCTGGCAAACTGCCTAAATCTATTCGAATCACCGACCAAAGTGGTTTGAGTTAAGATCCTTATCTGTACTTACATACAACTTGCCCGCCACATACCGCACACCGCATCTGAGGACATAAGTCTTCTTGGCTGTGCCCACATACCGGAAAAAATAGCTCGTTGCGAGCAAAGCTGCCCGAAGGAGCTCTCTGTAATCTGGTAGCCGTAAGATCCTTGTGCTGAAAGAAAGTAATGCAGAAGTACATTATATGATCTTCATTGAATTTAGAAAATAAATAAGTGATTTTTTCACTGACTGGGGTTAAATTAATTGGACATGATTAATTCGCCGAAATGATTACAAAACTTTTTTAAAGCCTTGAATGTTTTTTGGAAGCCATCAAATCTGTATATCTGACTGGACCTAATCATAGATAGGGGAAAAGAACAAAACCATAGAATGTGTTCAGAAGATTGGTTAGGATATCCGCAGCAGCACGAAGGAGAATCAAGAATATTAAAAACAAATAAATTTTCAACAATGTTTGAGTAGGACCAAATATTATATATTTTATTTTATATATTTTTATATATATTTATATTTTCGACACTTGACACTTGTGCAATTTTTTCATTTCAATATAACACCCACTCACCCACCCTCTCACTCACTTACACTCACACAAACACACTAGTATGTATTGTACGTGTATTTAATATATTCCTGTGGATATCTGTCATTGGTTTTATTCTCTGTATATTTTATTTGTTATATTTTTGTTACATGTATTACTGTTGATATCCCCAATAAAAAAAAATACATGCTTGTAGACTTGCTGGATTTCTTTCCCAGGGAGTTATTTATTCTAAAACTTGTTACAACAGAGAGGGAAAACATTTTTGAGTGGGGAATATGGAAGTCTAGGCATTTACAGAGCTTATGATTTGTCATTGGCTGGTTTAAGTGGCCACTTTACACACTGTGTAACATTCACCATTCTGCCCATGTTTGAACATCCACATTTCCTCAACTCATCTGTTGACTTTTGTGAAGTAAAAGAGCTGAAACTTTTACTATGCGGGTGAGATTCATCCGGCTGAACCAAATCACCTACTAGGCAACGCCTAAAAACAATTTTTTAATTTTTATACTTCTTCTTTTACCAGGTAGTTATTCAACAATGTTTGAGTATGTCTAAATGCTTACAGACTGGCTGGATTTCCTTCCTAGGGAGTTATTCATATTTGAACTTATTGCAACAGAGAGGGAAAACATTTTTAAGAAGTAAATATGGAAGTCTAGGCATTTACAGGGCTTGTGACCTGTCACTGGCTGGTGTAAGTGTGATTCCCTTCTCAAAAATGTTTTCCCTCTCTATTGCAATAAGTTGAAATAATTTTTCATTAAATTAACCATCACCAAAAAAAACTGCGTAGTCCAGTGAACGGAGATAACCCAAAAAGATTTTAAGCGCTGACGGATTGAAGGAAAAAAAAGAAAGTGACTCTCCCTCAAGAGGAAGATTCCCATCGCGATTGTCAAGCAATCCCTTGGCGTATTGTGAGCTTTTTGCGAGCCGCCACCCTTACTTATTGGCATCTAACATGTAATCATTTAATGTATTTACAATATGATAAATATGTACAAGAAGAGAAGTACCGCCAAACAAACGATTAATCTTTTCTAACTTAAGTTTTTATTTATTGTCACATTTGATTAACAAGTTACAACAGGGATGGAGAATACTTTAAATAAGGGAATATGGAAGTCAAGGCATTTACAGGGCTTATGACCTGTAATTGGCTGGTTTAAGTGGCCACTTTACACACTGTGTAAAATTCACCATTTGCCCATATTTGAACATCCATATTTCTTCAATTCTTCCATCTGTTGATTTTAGTGAAGTTAAAGAGCTGAAACCTTTAGTGTTGCGAAGAGATTCATCTGACTGAATTATTTCACATACTAGGCAACGCCTGAAAACAATTTTTCAATTTTTCAATTTTTAAACTTTTTCTTGGACCAGTTGGTTTCATTACAATATTTGAGTTTGTCCAAATGTTCATAGACAAAAGACTGGATTTCACCCCCTCGGGGGTCATTAAGATTAACAAATTACAACAGGGATGGAGAATACCTTAAATAAGGGAATATGGAAGTCAAGGCATTTACAGGGCTTATGACCTGTCATTGGCTGGTTTAAGTGGCCACTTTACACACTGTGTAACATTCACTTGTTTACACCTTTCGCTTAATTTATAAAAACTTCATCGAATATTTTTTGTTAGAAAATCTTTGTCTTTAATACTAACAATGTATGACTGTGTGTTTTTTAAATAAAATAAAAAAACAAGGCCACAGTCGATTATTTCATCACAAACTAACAAAATAGAGTCTTTAGAAGGAACATACTTTGCGGTGCAAATATAAACCTTGTACAAAATAAGCAAAATTCCGTATAAAAGAAATAAGAATAATAGATATAATAAATAGATATTTTCTTTTGTTTTCAGGTGTCAACGAGAAAATTACATCAAAAGACATCAAATTGAGAGAATTAGAACTTGTAGAAGAATTGAGAGTTATGACTAAAAATCCAGCTTTGACTGAGGTAAGAAATTCGTATATTTTTATACATTTTTTTATTTAGTAACAAAGCCAATTAAAGACATCAGAGCATTGAGGTCTGTGACATAGATGGACATATTATTATAAATATATAAGTTAAAAAATATTGAGTTGGCCTCAACATTTCAAAAAAAGATATTAGATTGTTTGCACATCTGGAATAATAAAACACTTATGAAAGGAAGTAGCTAATAATTACTGCATTTTCTTATCAAACTCGACGACATTTCTTTATGGAACTTCACGTCTGATCACTGAGAAAGTTCGTGAAACTATAAGGACCACCACAAATTAAAATACCAGATTGAACGTGCTTGTTACATGCTTAGAAATACGGCCCTTCGGGCATCATGAAATCGGCCCCCATGCTTTGTCACATCGGCCCTACGGGCCTTAGTTAATACGCCCTTTAGGCCTTTGTTGATTGAAATCTTAGGCACCTTGAAATATCACCCTTTTGAGCCACCCTATCATTTTATTGCTGCTCGGTACAATCTTAATGCAATAAAGAAGAGTTCGTTCAGAAGAATGATCTTCTTATTCATTTCCTTTCCGCACCTTATGGTGCATGGGCACTGCATTGGTGCACCAATCGCTGCGTATCTTGATCAATTTGTTATATAAAGTCAAAATGATCAGTCTTACGCTTCAAATGCCAGTCCAATGACTATGAATATTCCAGTGTCATAACAAAGTGTTCAAAAAATATTTTAAATTAACCATGTTGGGAATCGAACCCGACACCTCTTGCATGAAAGGCAAACGCGCTGACCACTATACCATGAGACCGTCACTAAGAATAATGCTACCAAAATATAATGAAATGAAAATATATAATGTATTAAATATCTAGGCAAAATGTTAGGTTAAAAATACAGTTATTTGAGGAAATGCCAGAAAGCATAAAAAATGTATATATATTTAAAACTAGCGGACCTGACAGACGTTGTCCTACCCGAACCTTGGCTTGCCTACTACTTGCTTGGAAAAATACTTTTCATTGATTAGTAGGTACCCAGGTACTTGTTTATAGTTGAATTCCAAAACATAAGATAAATATTTTTTCAAGTATTGCATTCTTTTTGCAAACGTTAAACTCTGGTCGTCTCCCAAGAAAAGGGTGTACTTATTGTAGGAATACGATTTTTAAAATGTTTTGAATTTAAAATTATTTTAGCTTTACCAAAAATTCAATAAAAAGAAATAAATGGGTAGAAATTATAAGGAATTTAAGGAAAGAATCTGATTGAGATCCACAAAAAACAAATGTTGTTTGTAAACATTCAAAAACAAACTTTTTTTAATGCACAACAAAACCATATCTTTACATTTTTTGCAAATGCACTCTCCTCGAATGTAACCCTGGTAGATCGATAAATAAAACATCTTTGCTCCTAACTTCTTTTTTCCACATTCGATGGTAGATTTTATGATATCTACCAACATGAACAGCGCAAAGATCTATATTTCTCTGAAAACCGCACGTAAATCAATTAAGCCGTTGAGGAGGAGTACGGTGACATCACACGTACAGAGGAATTATATATATATATAAATATGAAATGTAAAGAGTATATATGTAAAAAATACTAGGTTATACATATTTTTAATTGTAAATACATACATAGGTTAATATGGGTGTTCATATTGAACAGTTTGAATATTATAAATTAGGATAGTATGTGTAAAATAGTGATAAATAATGTTAGAATAAGTAAAGATGTAAATATTGTGTTGAAAATATATAAATGACTATGTTTACCATAGAACTAAATAAAATAATGAAAAAAAATGAAGCGATTAACATTGCATAGCTAAGCATCTGTTATTTAAAATAACAACAGTCAGCTATCGCTGACTGTCACATGCTATCCAACAATTTTACTCCACCAAAATGACTATTAATTGTTAATTTAGATATTTTAATATAATGAAAATTTTATTTTTGATCCATTTAGGATCCTGAGATGTGGAGTGGGGAGGCACTGAAGAGGTTAGAAGGGTACAAGCGCCAGGTGACTGAATGGGTTAAGCAAGGATCAACAGATAAGGGGAAAAAAGTTTGGTCATTTTGGAATGCCATGTTCTACTGTGGGACCATTTACACAACAATTGGTGAGTAAAATACTTTTTGAATTGCACCTAGTAAAACACAATATTTAGGTGCGTTACAATGCAGATCAAATACATATTTTAAGAACATAAAACTTTCGAATTTAGGGGGGGTTTCTAAAAAATTAAGTAATAGGGATGAAACCTATATTTTAAACCGACGTATTAGGGGCATGAAATAGGCAAACAAGGTATATTGTAGGCATATACCACTAGCATATGGTAAAGTATTAAAATATTTTCAAATGCTTAAACTGAGAAAAAGAAACAAAATGGACAGTAAATATATAATTATTTATATTTAAATTTTAAAAATTCTTTTTTCATTTATCAAAAACATACGAAAATTAAAATACAAATTATCAACTCCTTATGAACTGCATAAAATGCAGTTCGTCAGCAGGTGCTTATGGTTAAGTTTTAATATATATACAGACATAATCTTATTTCTTAAATTCTATAACATATGAAAACCCTTATTACTATGGAAAAAAAAACATGTATTCCCAAGAGCATTGTGAATATGTTATACGTAGAAAAATAAATTGTCTAAATAAAATAAAAAGAACACAAAAAAGTTTAAACACAAAAACCACGTGCTAGATTTTCAGCGAACAGATAAGTTTTTTTGTTTTTTAATATTTGATGGGTGCATATTTTACGTTTTTGGTACATTGTACTCTAGTGTTCTTTTCCCGTATTTATTATTGAGTTTATGAAGAGCTAGTCCATCTTCACTAGTGAACCGAGTATTACATACATGCTCCAATTTATTTCTATATTCAGATAGAGACGCATGCTGAGAAACCAGCTTGGACCGTAATAAAGCTTCAACGGATAAAAGATTAATAGATTTATACAATTAGGATATTGGAATATCGTATCGTTGACAGTACAACTTTTTTTAAATTAATACTTTGATCTTAGAATTTTGTAAGTTTTGAACAAGGTTTATGTTTGATTACTGGAAAAAGCCCATGATGTTAAAGCGTATCTTATAATTGATTCTGAAATACGTAAATATATATATCCATATCTGAATATGGACGGAAGCGCTAAAATGGCCATGGCTATACGAACAATTAAAAGTCTCTTATAATATTTGGTTACACACATAAAGAGAGACATTTACCCAAGCGTCAACCACAACCATAATACAAGATACTCTAATAGGGATCTGATACCAAGTGAAGGGGTCAACACTGTTCTGGCATCGAGACAGCACTATAACGTCGGCAAAAAGGTCCATAACCTTTTGCCAGAATCGTGGAAAGACGGGAGTGTTGTCAAGTTACGGAATGTGTTGACCTCGCTCTTTCATGACATTGGTCGTAGGGAGTCAGAAAATTTGATGCATGCCACGGATTGGAGAACCTTACTGGATGTCAAAAATAAAATATAAAAAATAAGGAATAATTAAAAAAATATATATTTATAGATGACAACCATGAAGTTTCGCATAAATAAATTGTCTATGTTTTTATGAATGTATGTATGTGTATGCGCATGGGTGTATGTACGTGTGTGTGTATGTACATGTGTATATATGTGTATATTTATATATAAATGTGTGTATATATATGTGTATGTCTGTATGTATATGAATCAAAATGTGTATCCGAATAAGTTTATATTTTGTTTGTCTGTGCTCTATATTAATTTGTTAAGTATTATAATATATAAAAATGTAATTGCCTAGCTTGGAACGGGGTATGTACCCTTGTTAGCTGGGCAAAGTGAATATGGAATTGTATTTTGATAAAGAGTGTGAATAAATAAATAAATAAATAAATATTTTCCTTAATATGAAGAACAACACGGAGGTTTTCATAGGTTCAACACGAGAAATATGCTAGTTGTGCCCACCACTTTCTTAAAATTTTATTTATTTATTTTCTTAGGTAAACAAACAGTATGTACACATATATTGCCAATTCTTTGTATATTCGTGTCAGAAACTCATGCACACACCAAAAAATTTTTTTACACTTAATACAATAATTTAAATTATGTTCAATATAATAAATGTTAAAGAAATTAAATGAAAAAATATGTATATAATAATAAAGTTAAATATCTGCTTCTCTCAAAATTTCTATAATTTTTGACCTAGATTTACATACATTGTCACAAAAAATATCAGCCTCGGTAAATATATTGTTATATTGGTCGCATATTCTAGGTATTGTAGATTGTTTAAAATAGTTCGTTGACGCGTTTTCAGTGTAAAACAGAAGATTTTGTCTTGTCGGTCTAGATGGCACACATAATGAATTCTACTTGAAAGACTATTTAATATAATAATAATAAGAAAAATATTTGCAGGATAAGACAGCTTGGCATTCATCATCATTCAATGGTGCATAGGGCCCTGTATTGGTTAACCAATCGCAGCGTATCTTGATTATTTTTTGTTACATGAAGGTAAGATCAGTCTTACGCTTCAGGTACTAGTTCAGGGACTATGAAATATTCTAGTGTAAAAACACCCTTTTAAATAAATATTTCATATCAATCATGTCGGGAATCAAACCCGAGACCCCTTACGCGGTAGGCAAACGCGCTGATTATTACACCACGAGGCCGACTATTGGTATTAGATTCGTGTTTATTAATTTAAGTTTGTTGATTTTAATTGTGTTGTTGATTTAAATTCATTCGTTTGTTGAGTTTAATTTACTAATTGTTGAATTGTATTATAGAGTGTTAATTTATCGACGGTTATAAGTAATTAAATTTTTCCTAAGTAAAGGATAAACTAAACTTAACTTAATCCAAGAAAAACTCTATCAGACAAAATAGATTTTCATATACAAATTTAATGTATTTTTTATTTGTTTGTTTTTCCGAAGAACAGTTCATTACACATTTTCTACAATACAATAGTATCATCGAAGAAAATACAATTTACAAAAAATTCAACTTGAAAACGAATGAGGAGACCGTAGTTAAGACGAAATGCCCACTAAGACTTCAAAGTCTGAGCTTAAGCCGTTTTTTTTTATATATTTTTATTACTCTTTAGTTATAGCAGATAAATATACATAATATGACCAAACAAGCCCATATGCAAACTCATTTATACAGATAATTGATATAAATGTGCCATGGGCGTAAATAAACCAATGGACATACAGAATGCCGAATGTTACACAGTGCATTGTGTGATTGCTTAAACCAACGATTAACACACTTCCGAATTCCTTTTTTCGAGGGTGTTCTCTCTGTTTATATGGCCATCTAGTTTTTTTATCGAAATAATGTTTTGTTTCATAACAAAACTTTCCAACTAGTGTTTAATACGTGGCATATTATGCTCTAAATAAATGACGAACGTAAATAAAAGAATGAAAAGAAACAACAGAAGAAAATGAAAATAGTGAATCTAATTTCATAATATTTGTAAGCTTAGCACTTTATTTCAATATCACGCTTGCTTTAGCAAAAGTGTGAAAGGACACGAAGGTAAATCTATCATCGGTGGCTGAAAAATCAACTGAGTGATGTCGATCTTCCTACTCAAGAATGACTCAGAAATATTTTCTTTAAATTAGAACACGGCACAGAAATATCACTCACAACTTACGACTATACGCATTTGTAGTAGTTATGATATAAATGTTCTCGAAGTTACTTGACTAAGAAAAAATGTGGGCGCGACATTAATGTCACAGTTTTGTAATAATTCGTTTGTAAAATGCTGTTAAACACATAGCGAAGAAATTTAAGAAAATTGAAAAAGCGAAAATAAATACTTATCGTGTTTTCAATAAGCTTTGATATAAAGAAAGTTTTTGTTAAGCATTATAAAGCAGAATTTATTTCTTCTGATTTACATACATAACATTTCAGATTTTTTTGCGGTTTAAATGATTTGTTTGAAAACGCGTACGGTTTCATTTATTTAAAATGAAAACAACCAAAAAAATTATCAAATGCTATGGAAACCGAAAGAAATTAATGCACGATAATAGGTATTTTCATTTTAAAGATGTTTTCTCTTGTAATAATTTTCACATACATTTGTAAATAAATGTTATAAAAATGGCAAAAAAAAATCTTCAAAATAAGGTTTGTCATCAAAATGGTAAATTTCAGTTGAAAGAAAGATGTATTCACGCATTTAAAAAAATTATTCAACACATTTTATAGATATACAATTTATATAAATATAAGGGCGGGCATATTGCCTTGAGGCAATTTCTCCCTACCTACCCAAATCGTTTCGTTTGAGAAAATTACAAGTAAATGGAAAATAAATTACATATCACAAAATTTTATTAAAAATTTAAAAGAAAAATTAAAAAACAATCTACACTATACTATCAAGAGAAGAAAGTGGGTTGGGAAAGAAAGAAAAAGGAGAAAGAAACAACTGAAGCATTCGGATAGTAACATTTCAATCTTTATTTAAATGTAAATAAAGAAGGGGAGCGTCTCTAACATTAGTGGGTAGTTTATTTCACAGTCGAGCAGCACGTAATGCGAAAGAGGAAGCATTTTGTTCCATATATTTTTTTAAAAATTGTTTGATTTCTATTGTTTCTGCATAAATTAAACTTAGAATTAGTCATGAATTTTTAAATTACGATTTTTTACTAAAAACATTAAATTTGTTTAAACTGTAGAAGAAAAATTTAAGACCTTTTAAACTTATTCAAAATTGTTAATTCATTATGGGATTGCCCTGAACTATTATCTCTCATCAACTTCAGAGTACCTGGAAGAATGACTAGACAGGTGCCACCGTTTTGTAGCAACTATTCACGGACAGTGTATACTTGTAATGCCGTAACTAACAGACTTCATGAATTCGGCAATAGTTATTCCTCACGTGTCTGATATATTTAGTGTGGGGTATTGTTCTATTGAACAAACCTTTTGAACTTTTTCAAAGATGGTGAATGGTAATTATATTTATTTATATATGCATTTCATAATATATACAATTTTTTGTTCACTTTGCCCAGCTGAATGAAACAATACTTATGATTTGCTTGTTATATTACTTAAAAATAGTTTATTATTTAATTTGTTTTTAGCATCTCTTCTTGAAATGTTTAAACTTTCTACTGAATATGTTGTTTAATTTTTAGGTTATTTTTTTTTATAAATCTTGTATAATTTTTGTGTTTAATTTTTTTATAAATCTTGGAAAAAAGGAAATTTATGTTTTTAAAAAAGATATATAAATGAAGCCAAATATGTAAGTAATATATTTTTTTGTAAATGGCAGATTTACCGTTTATGTTATTAAAATAAAATAAAATAAAATAAAATAAAATAAAATGAAATGAAATGAAATGAAATGAAATGAAATGAAATGAAATGAAATGAAATGAAATGAAATGAAATGAAATGAAATGAAATGAAATGAAATGAAATGAAATGAAATGAAATGAAATAAAATGAAATAAAATAAAATAAAATAAAATAAAATAAAATAAAATAAAATAAAATAAAATAAAATAAAATAAAATAAAATAAAATAAAATAAAATAAAATAAAATAAAATAAAATAAAATAAAATAAAATAAAATAAAATAAAATAAAATAAAATAAAATAAAATAAAATAAAAATAAAATAATTTAAAAGTAATTAGTGCAGATTTGTTTCGATAAATAAAAAAAAAAAGTTCCATAATAATAATAATGCCGCTGGTATCGTTTTTTTAAAAAAAATATGAAAAATCTTATTCTGGAATGAATTTTCAATTCATTTAATCCCGATGGGGATAATTTATTCCTTTCGCCGATTATTTACTTACCCAAAGTTACTCTAGTAAATATCTTATAAAAATGAGCATTAAAAACAAAATTATGAAAAGGCGATTTCATTTGACGACACATTAATAAAAAGTCCGTCATGGCGAGCGGGAAGTAAAACAACACACAATATTTTTCTTCAATTTTATTCTGTAGATAAAAGTATGTTGGGTGTTCCTTTGTGAATGTATTATGATAAAACGAATGGTTGAGATGACGATAAATATAGCAAAATGGGATTTTCTCCGCGTCCAGGCGAAACGAAAAATACAGTTCTAAAAACCCTCGTGTTCTGGACTTGTTGGCAACTCTTAAGTTAAAGCCCTGAAAAAAAAACAAGAGGCCTTGTGTCAAGTTTTGAAATAAATTCAGTTGGAAATATTTAACTTCAGTTTTGAAATGGTGGTAATACGAGATCAAAAGATCTTACACCATTTTCCGATCCATATTAAATGAACTTAAGGATTTCTATTATTAATTTAAGTTTTGTTAGAGAGCATTAATAAAAAATATTCCATCCTTTCCCCTTTCTTCATAGTATAGTGTAGATTTTGAGTTTGTTTTGTTTTTTTTTATTTTATAAAATTATAATATTCTAGATTGATTCATAGAATATGTCCATCTACTTCTTATTTTCACAAAGTGAGTGGTTTGGGTAAGAAGAAAGAAATTTCTTTAAGACAATACGCTCGCCCGTGTATGTATGTAAAATGAATTTGTATATTGAGCCTTAAAAATATCAATAATAAATAAAATAATGTCTCTTATCATTAGTTTGACAGGAGATAGTATTACCAATAAAGGGGTATGTTGCATATTTCCTACCTACCCAAACCTGTTAATCCTAGGTTTACAGAATCTTATAATTTTATACAAAATTTGAAATGAAAATAAACTTGTAATCTACTCTTTACTATGAAGAAAGGAGAGGGAATGGGAAGGAAAGAAGAAGAAGAAAGGAACAACTTTAATATTTAGAAAGTTACATTTCGATTTGATTTAAATTATTTGATTGACATTAGTGAGTAGTCAATCCACAATCAAGCAGCTTCTAATGTAAAAGAGGAGGCTAAGCAATTTGAGTGGTAAGTGTGTGTGTCAAAAAGTTTATCTCGTTACTAGAACGAAGAGATGGTTCATGTTGTGGTGGAGGTTGGAAGAGCTCTCTCAGATAAACAACCGAAGTTCAATTATTCAAAATATTGTAAAGACGTGATAGAGTGTGATTTTTTTTACTTTTAATTGATATGTATTATTTTGGTAATTATACTTCATGGATGAGAAACAAATAAATTTATCAACATAAAGAAAGAAATGCTCCGCATATTAATTTCAATAATTGAATCAAAAGAAGTCTGACAATTAAAGCATCGAGATTTATATTTTCATTTTGCTTTGAAACTCTCAAAGATAAAATCACTGTTCTCCAAGGCTGAAATTCCTTGGCATAAGTTGACGAACGGTTTTTAGAAGCATCTTTCACACATCTGTAATCATTATTACAAAAACATTTTCTGTTACTATATTATGTTTCTGTCACAAAAAGTTGCCGTTACATTCTAAACAAACATCAGAAAAAACAGTCGAATGATGTCAGTTATGACGAAATCTGTTTCTTGTAAAAAATAATAACGTCAACGCCTCAATTACGAATCTGCACTAGCATTATTTTGAGACATTGACGTATACAATTTAAAACTGGAATCAAAAAATACTTTCCTAATTTATTACATAATTACCTACCAGTGGCGAGCTGTGATTAATTCTATAGGTAATCCACTCAAAATGTTTATTAAGTTGTACCGACTTATTATAAGTACATAATATGTAAATAATTTAATTATAAATTACTGTTTTCTGTGATTCTGTGAAAATCAACTCGAGCAACAATTATTTTTAACCACGCGATATACTTTTATTCTACACTATTTTAATACAATAATTGTAGAAAAGTTTATTAACAAATACCACTATGACATTCAGTAGTAACTGTCAACACTGAGCACTGGCCGATTCCCTTTAAAATGAATAATGCCAAGAACGGCCGCTACGAACGCCACATGTCCTATGTGATACATAAGACGTCAACGGTATCCTATCAAAGAAAAATAGTCCTTCGGAAATAATGTTCGAAATACTAGTTTCCAAATATAATAATAAATACATTTATGCAATGTCTCGCAACAGTCTCCTGTAATGGTCTCTTCCCCTAGACAGCATCCGAATTAGAATATTTCAACATATTTATGTAAGTTAAATTGATTTCCTGCCGGTATGATATTAATCATATATCTGAGAAGCTTTTAAATTTAATATTTAATATTTATTCAGATATAAAAAATATAAAACAATTAAGATTAAACCTTACTTTCAGATCAAGATGGTACACATTTTAAATTCATTCAAACGTGCATCTAAAGCGTAACGCGTAATTGCCTAGAATGTTTTTTTATATTTTTATATCTGAGTTGCATTATTCTTTTACCTTGCTTGTAATAAACAAGGTTTATATTTACTTCAAAGCGATAGTTATTTATTTGTTTACTTTAAAAAATATATTTTTTTAAATTCTATTAAATTTACTTCAACGAAAAACTTTATTTAGTCATTTAGTTATTTTATGTTAGGATCGGTGGGATGTTTCGGCTGTGACCTGTTTCAAGAGCTTCTCCGCATTTGCTCTAGTGACGAGGAAACCACAGAAAACTCGTCAGGAGAAGGCGGACCGTTGTAATTCGTCAACAGATCTTCCGATCCACTTGAAGAGTGTTCGGCATTTGGTGTTCTGCTATCATAGATACCTTTTATTGCCTTTACTATATCTGTCATGCATAATGTTACCTCTCTTGACAAGTCCTTATGAGTAATTACTACATGAACATCGTGTAAATCCTCATTTAGACTTTTGCATCGCGTCTCCAGTTGCATTCTCTGCAGACCAAAAAAGCGGCAATGCATCAATAGATGGGAGATCTTAGAGAGTAACATCATTGCATGGGCAAGTGTTGATCTCAGATATTTTGAATCTGTGTAAATAGCTCATAAATCTGACATGCCCTGTCAGGATTTGTGTAAGTTCGTATCCTGCACGCTGCAGTTTCCTGAATTCAAAAGCATGGTAAATAGATGGAAAAAACATCGCCTAGCATGTAAACCTCCAGCAGAGAATAAATTGCACAAAAAAATCTACCGTAAATACAAAAAAATATTACTGTTTTTTCATAGTCAAAACAAGATTAGATCAAGAAATGTAAAGCCCCCGTGTTTGAACTCCGATTATTTTTACTCTTAGTTAAAAATAGCAAAAAAGCACAGACGGGGTCCGTGTTCATGACATGCGCGGTAAGAGGTGCTGGCGGGGTAGAAACGAGTGAAATGAGCGAAATGAATGCACTGAGTGAAATGAGTGAATTGACTGAACTTAGTGAACTGAGTGAAATGAGTGAATTGAGTGAACTGAGTGAAATAAGTGAAGTGCGTGAAGTGAGGAAATGAGTGAAATGAATTAAACAAAAAATAAAATAAAAATGGCACTGAATGACCTTCTGCCAACTGCGACTTGGTACAAACTACTATATAGTATAAAAATAGTACATTTTCCACTTCTGGTCAAACAATAAGGAGAGGTCTCAGCAAAATGTCCGTACGAGGTTTTCCCAGAGCATGAATTATGTCAAACCCAAAACCCGTACGACTTTTGCTCAGAGACGTCTCTGACTCATCGCACCGAGAGTGTTCAATATTTTGCAAGAGCTTATTAAGATCTCAAGGATAAAAACTATTTTCAAGAAAGGAGTTAAGGACTGGATTTCCCTTAGTGGGAGGGATTTGAGTAGGAAACTCCTTGATGATTTTCTGAATGTTTAAGTTTACTGTTTACCACACTGATGTGCCATATACGAGTATATGTTTTTTTTAAAATTATTTTTTATGTTTCTGATCCTATATTTGTGGTGATATACTCATGTGTTTGTGTCAACTAATTTCTAGTCTTTTCTCAACACGTGACTTTTAGTCCCATGGAGTTGGGACTTATGTCTTAAATAATGTGTAATATACGAGTACTACATGTATGTAAATAAATAAATAGTAGCTGAAACGTTGTAACGAATCAAAGCTTTAACAGATCACCCCAAAAATACGATACATATTGATAACAGTGATTTTTATTTATTAAAAAAAATGTTCACTAAGTAAGTGTTTTGTGCATGCACAATTAAAAATTGTTAAAAGAATAAATAGGTTCGACATGAAAAACTACTCCATCATATTTGGTTGACGACTCTAATAAATTAATATTAGACAAAAATAAATTATGCTTACTTGGGAGAAGTATATTCTTGAAGTATTTAAAGATAAAAGATCTAACAACCCAACTTATAATGATAATGACTTGTATGGACCACCAATATTAAAATTGGAAATTCTTCATGCAATAAACACTTTAGAAAATAGAAAAGCTTGCGAACCAGACAATATTCTAGTTGAGGTATTGAAGCTCACAAGTGACTATAGTATTGACTACCTGCTGAGGTTATTTAATGCTATTTACGACACAGGGGTTATCTCCCAAGACTGGTTGAGATCTACTTTGTGACGTTGCCCAAAAAGCAGCACCCAAAAAAATGCAGTGACTACAGACTAATAAGTCTGATGAGTCATATACTGAAATTATTCCTTAAAATTATACATGCGATGATTTGGAATAAATACGAACAGGATCTGAATGATACGCAGTTTGGCTTTAGAAATGCCTTCGGTACCAAGAGAAGCTTTATTAACTATCAATGTTTTGCTGTAGAAGTGCCGTGATCACACAAAATCAAATGTTTATCCAAAACCTATACTGGTACCAAACAGCAAAAATCAGACGCGGAAACTAAATATCAGATGCAAAACCCTTTCAGCGGGGAATGCAACAAGGTTATATCCTGTCCCCTTTGATTTTCAACTTGTATTCTGACTATATTTTTAAGAAAGCGTTGAACAACAATATAAGAGGCATGAAGATCAATGAAGTTGTAATCAACAGTATCAGGTACGCCAACGACACTGGTTTGCTGGCGGATATCATTGGCGATCTTCAGGAGTTGTTAAATAGTGTGGATGCATTTGGCGAACAACTGGGTTTAAAAATTAATGTTGGCAAAACGAAATGGATAACATTTGGCCTCCTTGATTACTTCACATTTTATCTCAAATTAAAGGGTATAGATATTGAAAAGGTGGACAAATTTAAATACCTCGGCAGCATTCTAACAGAGACCCTTGACGCAGATATAGAAATTAAATGCAAAATTGAGACAGCAAGAGCTGCTTTTAATAAAATGAAATCCCTCTTCTGCAATGCTAATCTCAACTTGAAAATAAAAAAAGATTGGTAAAATGTTATATGTGGTCTGTATTGTTGTGTGGCTGTGAGACTTGGACTCTGAAAGTGAAAACTATGAATAGGCTAGAAGCTTTTGAGATGTGTTTGCATCGCAGAATGCTTAAGATATCTTGGACAGACCTGATAACGAACTCCAAAGTCTTAAGTCAAGTTAGAATGAACAGAGAACTCTTAACCACCATAAAGTTCGTAAAATTTCATATCTGGGGCATATAATGCGTGGAGAAAAGTACCACTTGCTTCATTAAAATTTGAAAGGCAAGATTGAGGGTCACAGAGGGGCTGGAAGAAAACAGATGTCCTGGCTGCGAAAAATACGTGACTGGACTGGCTTCAGGACTGTGGAGCAGATTTTCCGGGCAGCACAGGACAGAAAGACTTTTGTTGAGGATACCTGACAAGGGGAACTAAGATATGAAGAAAAATTAATAATTTCTACCTCTCTAATAGAGTAAAAATATCCTAAACCGGTTCCTTATCTTCTAAACGATACGCAATAAATAATAATATTAAAAAAAATTGGCAACTGATTTCGAGTTCAGGGTTGATCTGATTACGTTTTAATGGGAGATATGTATAATGTATGTATTTATGACATCTATCGCTGTTTTTGCTCACCTACAGAACAGACATACACCCACGAGTTAATAAACATTTCGAATTTGCTATCAAAGTAACAGAAATCTAATCGTGAACCAGAATCTCGCACTTAAATGTCGTTGTTTGTATGTATTTAATCACCAGCTGGAAAAAGCGTATCATTTCTTAGCACATGTGATATTTGTTTTATTTCAAGGCTTCTGACTGTTTTATTATAAACAAAAACATATTTCACCTTGGGGATCTGAAACGGGATTGCCAATTCCTTTAAAATTGTATTATTTTTTACATATTATAAATTTAATATTGTAATTTATTATAAAAATAAAAGACGAGTGATACTTTAATATACAAATTTGGAATATCCAGCGACTAGTTTCATCGCTTTCACGACATCTTCGAGACTGGTATCTTTATTTAGGAGTTCAATGTATTTATACAAAACAGTGGTAAGGATAGAGAATTCAAAATTACATGAAAGTAAATTAAATAAAATTATTTTTATCTTAAGGATCATTATAATTTTTTTCGGGTAAACTAATGAGTTGAAATAATGCCATTTTAATGAGTTTAAGTATTTTATTTTTAGAGTTTCATCCTTCGTGAGTATGATTTTTGACAATTACGATTTCTGAAAAACAAAGGGTAAAAGTAATTTGTAAAAATATATTACAATGGGTAAAGTAATGGAGAATGCACGTGTGTTATCTGTTCATTAAATAATTCTACGTCAGGTTTATTTTTTAATCTATTTATTTCGAGAATTTCTAGTTTGTCAAGTTTATGGCCTTTAGGTGCAATATAAATTATTTATACATTATTTTTTAAAATCAAAGGAATTTTTATTTTCTATAAAATGATTGGCAAAATTTGAATTATCTTTATTATTAGACCATAATTGTATGTGTTCTTTTATGCGTGTTTTAAAGGCCTACCCGTTTGTCCTACGTAGCATGTATTTTTACAGTCATTGCAATAAGAAGGTAAGTTCCTGAGTTGGAAAACTTATCTTTTTTGTTTAGCGATGAAACCGGTCACTGAATATTCCAAATTTGTGGATTAATGTATCACTCGTCTTTTATTTATATAATAAATTACAATGAACTTCCATCAAGAATTTTCACTTACGAACTTAAATTTAATTTAATATTGATTTTATTTTTCCATCTAAGAATGTAAATTGGCACTTTTAAAAATGTGTAACGTCAAAGGAATGAACAATTATTTATTAATTTATTTGACGGACTTATGCAGTCCATTCTAACGATGGGAAATACAATTTCTTACAATAAATACAGGTTTTAATAAAATTAAAGCAAGGACAGAAAAAATAAAAATTACTTCCTTAATACACGATCCGGTCTATCTTAGTGATTTTTTAAATCAAAAAGACTAACGCCAAAACAGTACGAGACAAAGTGATAATTATGTACAAGGCAAAGTGTAAATTTTTCAATAGAGGGAAAAGAAGATAGGAATAATGAGTGAGTTTGTTTGTCCGTCACAACATTTTTGAAATATGAATTTAGAACAAAATTTTAAAATGCCTTCTTAATCAACCATGCTGTTTTCATATTAAAAAATCTTAGCATTCTCTGAAAAAAAAATACTCTCATTAACGGTATATTGTAGCGACGCGTGACGTGAAATTAATATTCAACATACAACATTAACCTTTAATATACTGTGTGAAAAAACTCTCTCGCGTCACTGTTTGGTAACCTGAGGTTACCTTAGTACGTTAACCTTAGATAACTCGGGGTTAGAAAATGATCGCCTGATAATCACCGTCTCTTTTCATGTTATCAAAATTGTATTTATGTATTGTTAAATCTTATGAGATTACAAATTTTTGACATTTTTGCACATCCTGAAAGACAAAACATTTGATTGAGAATTATCTGATAAACCTAAATATGTGATATTTTTTTAAAATATGTATTCAGATTTGCCGAGAGTCAGGTATAATTGACATGTGGAAGAAGCTAGGAATGTATACCAGGATAGGCGTGTGTGGCGTTCCATTCTCTCTGCCTACCTCTACGGAGAAATGGCGTGACGGTAGTAGTAATAGTAGTAATTACAAAGAAGGGTGGATATGTTATTTTTATGCTTATCATGTTGTAAAATAAAACCTACTAAACCAACGATAAATCAGAAATTTCAAAATTTATCCCGTCTATTGAATTTTAAAATAATAGGAACGTATTTTTTCTTCAGAACCGTTGAAAATTAATTTTGATTTGATCCTGCAAAGCTGGGTAAAAAATCTTTTATATTATTAATTGAGTCATTTGGAATATTAAAATATATTCCACTCACATTTCAAAAGGGGGGTTGAAAGCAGAAATAACAAGTAAAATAAATGAGGGTATTTAAAAAAGGAATTAAACAATAATTATACGCACGATCAAAAAATTTGAAATTACACCGACTCGTCTGTGAGAGATATTTCTGGAAATCGCAAGTGCAGTCTCAGTATGCTTGCATTTCTATAAATGTAACAGTTCATTATATAAGTTTTTTTATGTTATGTATATTTTAATTATAACATATTATACAAATGGCTTTTTGAAAATGGGTAGAAAAATACTATCATACCCTTTTAGTATTAAAGTCATAGGCATTATTTTAACTAGTATTATTTTTGATTCTAGATCTTAGCATTTCGTTTGAATGTTTAATAATTTAAAATTGAATCCATTTCACGTCATCTATGGCATTTAGTTTTTTTTTAAAGTAAACATTGATCATATAAAATTATGAAGTCTGTTAAAAGTAGGCTTATTACCCATAATATTTTTGTCTTCAGTATTAACAATCTAGAAAAATTAAATATACTTAGACATAAAAAACTTAAATAATCTTCCTACAGAAAATAGACATTAAAAAAAATGAATATAAAGATAATTGGAAACAAATTAAAATAAAAATATTTAAATAATACTTAAAGTTTATTATATAAATAAAACACGAGTGATACTTTAATCCACAAATTTGGAATATCAAGTGACCGGTTTCATCGCTTTCGCGACATCTTCGAGACTGGTATCTTTATTAGAGAGTTAAATGTAGGTTTTGTATAAATACATTTAACTCTTTAATAAAGATACCAGTCTCGAAGATGTCGCGAAAGCGATGAAACCGGTCACTGGAAATTCCAAATTTGTGGATTAAAGTATGACTCGTGTTTTATTTATATAATAAATTACAATGAACTTCCATAAAGGATTTTCACTTACAAACTTAAATGTCTTAATACTTAAAGGACAGATCAAAAAGTAAATATTTTTAAAGATTTTAATTATAATGATACTCTTAAATATAAATGATAATTCAGTGCAGTTTCAAGAATATGAACTTATACGAATATGTACGAGGCCAAGATCTATTGGTAACATTCTAATTCCAAAATTAAAATCAGATTTTTTTTTCTTAAATAAAATAAACAAAGGAAATAAAAAGTGCAGTCAGGAATAAAACATGTTTAAGAAAGAAGTAAAAAATTATACTTATAATTCTTTTTTTATGTTACACTCTTTTAAAATTATTTTTTTTTGTGATTTATACTTTAAATTTAAAATATTTATAGAAAATAAAAGACTAGTTATACTATTTAATCTACAAATTTGGAATATTCAGTGACCGGTTTTATCACTTTTGCGACATCTTTTGACTGGCAATTTTTTTTTCATTAATATTTACTAATCAAATAAAAAAAAACACATTACTAAGCGTCCCTCCCTCTTGAAATATTTTTGAGTAATAAGAAATGTTTATGTAAATATGCATACAAAATCTTCTCAAAAATTAATTCCGTTGTAGGAAATATCATTTACATATTTTTTTCGAAATAAATAAACTACAATTCTATTTTTTGTACAATAGAAATATAAAACAAAAAATATTATATAAAAATATCACTGTATTAAAACTGAACCTGTAATATATGTGTCTTAAATTTATCAAATTAAATTTAATAATTTTTTGGTAATTTAAAAAATGATGATTTAGAACGAATCAGAACTTTTTGGAAAAAGAAAAGCCAAATGCACGTGAAATTATAATAACTTATGGATTTTAAGATATCTAGAATGTACAGAATTGTAAACAATGTTTAAAAAAAAAAATGCTCTAAGTAAAATACTAGCGCACTCTATGTAGGAGGGAAATAATACTGTTTCGGGAAAACACGTAGTTTGGTTTGAATCTTTGCTGAAAATTTAAAACTTTCAT
Organism: Micrasema longulum; assembly: GCF_059751315.1. NCBI lineage: Eukaryota > Metazoa > Arthropoda > Insecta > Trichoptera > Brachycentridae > Micrasema > Micrasema longulum. The sequence continues at coordinate 62,062 of NW_028277881.1, forward strand.
TATTGGGACATCTATCGAGAAAACACAGAAAGCTTTTTCATCGTTTGACTGAAAGGTGAGCTTTCCATGAATTTTATTTTGTAAGGGTAATTTTGTTTATGATCCATTTTTTTTAATGTCCGCAAATACAACAACGAAAAACATTTTATTAAAATATTCTTCTTCTTGCGTTGCCTTGTCAGGTCTCCCCGACGTTGGCGATCACTACAGCGAAAGCATCTCGGTCCTGCGCTACTTTTATATTCCGCAGCTATGACAACTGCTTATTGGATGTACTCGCCATAGTGATTCCTGCGAAAAGATAACCAGAGTGGTTTGCCTTCTCTGGTGGATTGTTCTGTCAGGATCTTTCATTAGCTGGTTGATTCTGGTTAGGAGGCGCCAGAAACTCGCCTTTCATCTTCTCGTTATCTGCTGTGATCACACCGTTATGAGTGTGACCCAATTGCCCAGGGTTTGCGACGTGGACGCTAACTAGTAGGACTAGTCAGTAGTGTTGCCGGTGGAATGCAACTGGGCGTTGGCAGCATTTTATAGAATCACACCCTGCAGCAAGATGTGACTCACTGCGATTCTAATGACAGTTTACCCATTAAATATATATCAGATGCAAATACTATTGTTTTAAACTGCTCAGAGTTAAGTGACAAAAACACAATTTCGATACGAATTTGTACATCATCATCCTATTTGCCCCCTGTGGTGCATAAGACACTGCATTGGCTTAGAGTTTTTTGATATTTTTTATTACACGGAAAGTAAGGTAATTAATCCTACGCTTCAGGTGCTATTCCAGGAAGGATAAAATATTACGGTTCAAAAAAGCCAGAAGTCAAAACCAGGACCTCAAGAATGGTGGGCAAATACGTGAAAACAAAGTGAGAATTGCTGTGACGATTTTCAACCTCCATCGAGGAGAGTAGATAAAAATAATATGTACCTTCAATTGATGACATCTTTGAAGAGGCATATAATAAACAAACTTTCAAAGAAAAAAACCCACTTATTTACAAAATTCACGAAATTTTAGGTTTCTAAATAATTTATTTTTTTATAGATGCAATACAATTGCAGCTTGAAATCATTAAATGTATGTGGAGATTTTTTTTTGGATATATTTAACGATATATTAAATAATTATCAGAAAACTCTAACGCAATTTATAAAACCAAATAGTCACGTATGTTAGTTACGTAAAATAATTTGTAATAATCTGTTGGTAATTATTTATTATAATAACTTTTAAAACAATCATACGGTTCAATTAAATTAGCTAATTTATTTTTTTTTAAATATAATATAAACTTTTTTTATTTTATTTGTGCATGCTGTGTTCACATATACTTGATAAACAATATCTAAAATAACAATTTTTGATTATTATACCAATGTCATATGTATTATTTATTGTTTGTGAACCAAAACAAATTAAATCAAATATTGAAACATTTAAATCTAAATTTAAAACTCACACTGAACTCCATGCTGTAAAACATTATTTTCTTTTTAGAATCTAATTTAATTTTAAGGAACCCGTTTAACATTAAAATAAAAGACTGTAAAACAATCTCCCCTTTTAAACACGAGTTTTTACTCTAATACAGAGGTAGAAACGTTATTATTAACTCTTAAAAGACTGTTGTAAATAATCCCTTTGCGCGCGGTGATGTAACATCGTGTTACCGCTAGTAAAAGACGGAATATTCTGAAGTTCGGACATTTGAAAAAAAATGAAAAACATGGAAACCAACTGTTTAATACTTCATTTTCCATAATTTATGCGAAAAAACATATAATTCAGCCCTTTTATAGAAAATTAAATTAAAAATCACAAATACGCCGCTCGTGTTACTGGCGTGCGTCCCCCATCATTGTCATCAACCGACTGAATACTAAATCTGTTTAAGACGACACCCGCCGCAGAACAGAGTCTCTGTCTCCCTTGTTATGACTTCTATCTTCGCGCTCTCTCTTGTATAAGGTATTTGTATAGATGTGTCGCTAAATTAGCGGACATTCATTCTTCGCGTAGCAAGGATTAATATTTTTTATATTAACATTAAGCATAGTTGTACGAATTTTAATTTCCACGTCGGATGTGAAAATGTCTATTTAAAGATTACCAAAAATACGAATTCATAATTTTAATAAATAAGAGTGATATATCAAGTTTTGTGTCCTATGTCAACTAGTGTGACATCACAGCCACACAAGAGTTAATGATGTTTGTACTAAACTTTGTAAAATATGTACCTTTTTTGTAAACACTTTTATCAATAAAAAAAAAAAATATATATAATTTATCGAATAATTGTAATAAAATATACAACAGATACTTACTTCTGACAACAATTATCATTAACTAAAATAATTAATAACCCCTGAAGTCTAGTATAAACACTTTACAAACATTTGTTGCATATTACTCAAAACGAAAAAGAGTGGAGACTGCTGTTTTTGTTTTAACACGCCTCATTTGAACATACTATGAATTTTGGATTTTTACAATGTTAAATTATTAAATTATCATACCTAAAACGGGTAAATTGTTTGAACCGAGTGTTTAATATTTTAAAAGAGCGTATTAAGCCCTCAGAGGAATGAAGGACTAGATTTTCTTTAGTGGGAGGGATTTGAGAAGGAATCTCCTTGATGATTGTCCGAATGTTTGAGTTTGCTAATTACCATACTAATGTGCCATATACTTATTTACAAAAATAATTTATTATGTTTCTGATCTAAAATAATATTTAAGGTGGAACACTCGTATCTCTGTGACAACTACTTAATCGTTTTAGCTCAACACAGGGCTTTAAGTCCCATTGAATTAGGACTTACATCTCAAACAATTTGAAACAAAGTGCTAAAAAGTTGCTCTCAAAAATGCATAAATCAACGAGTAAACAATATTTATTTACGGACAATATCAAACGATTAATAAGTACTGAGTGAGAAGCATTTTCTGAATAATTTCTAAGTGCCAACTAGATACATAATATATGTACAAATGCAACGTTAGGCTACAGATCATTGGACTATTTTTGAATCTAGTCCAAGTTTATTTACGTCCTGTTTGTTTTGAAACTTTCAAAAATTATTTAATTCGTCCGAAATCGAAATAAGGCGAGACCTCGGTTTTTAAGAATTAAAATAAACTGAAAATATTTTTCAATTTTCGTATTTCTTTTTGGACCAGGTGGATTTATCAACAATGTTTTGAGTTTGTCCGAATTTTCAATGGCAGGTCATAAGCTCCGTGGATGTCAAGACTTCTAGATTCCTGTAATGTTCTTCATCTCGGTTGTGATATGTTAATATTAACAGCTCTCTAGGGGGTTGAATCCAGTACTTGTCTACAAAAATTTGGACAAACTCAAAACACTGTCTGTAAAGAACATTGAATGTAAAATTTAGTTTTTTTAAAAAGGAATAACCCGCTAAGCCTTTATTTTAGAGGCTTGTCAGCAGGTGGGAAAGAGAGGATATGAAAGGAGGTAATGAAACATTCACCGCAACACCCAGACTAATTCAGGAAAAAATCTTTAATGGATTGTTTTCTTGTAACTGGCGGGAATCGAACCCGCGACGCCAGTTTCACAGTCGGTTGTCTACTCAACTGAGCCACGACGCCTGTCATTTATTTAGATAATAATAGTACATACTAAAATAGCGTATCTGGGACTACTAATATTTTTTGCATTAAAACAAAGTGGACTTCAGATTTTTATTTCAACCTTAAAAAGCATTTTTTCACAAAAGAGGACTTCGGTGTTTTATCTTTATATATATAATTCCTCTGTACGTGTGATGTCACCGAGCTCCTCCTAAACGGCTTAACCTATTTACGTGTGGTTTTCAGAGAAATATAGATCTTTGCGCTGTGCGTGTTCGTAGATATTAAAATTTTCAATCTAATTTGTAAAAGAGAAGTAATGAGCATAAATATGTTAATTATAGATCTACCAGGGTTGCGTTCGAGGAGAATGCATTTACAAAAAAATGGAAAGATGTTGTTATTTTGTCTGAAAAAAAGGTTGTTTTTGAATGTTTACAAACAGCGTTTGTTTTTTGTGAATCTCAATCAGATTCTTTCCGTAAATTCGTTAAAATTTCTATCCATTTATTTCTTTTTACTGGATTTTTGATTACACTAAAATAATATTAAATTCAATATTTTTTAAAAAATCGCATTCCTAGATAAGTACACCCCTCTGTTGGTGAACTGACCGGAATTTGACGTTTGCCAAAAGAATGCCATATTTGAAAAAATAATTACTTCGTGTTTTGGAATTCAACCATCAACAAGTACCTACTATTATAGATATAATTCAATATTAACATTTTTTTGTTTTGGAATGTAATCACAAACTAATACCTAGGTACCTACTTATCAATTAAAAATATTTTTTCATGCTAATAGCAGGCAAGTTAACGCGCAACGTTAGGGCAGGACAACGTCTGACGGGTCCGCTAGTTTATGTATAAACTATCTTATTGTGATAATTTCTGCATTTTTAACTTTAAAAAGGTAAAAAGTGGACTCCCGTGATTTACGCTCTAAGGTAAAGAGTTTATTTCATGTTGATTAACCAACGTTTCTACATTATATTTAACATAAGTAATGTTTTATGAACATTTGTTATCACCATCCCCTTTCCATACCCAATCGTGAATAGGGCACTGAATTTGTAAACCAAATGCAGCGTAGTTCGATCGTTTGTTACTTGTAGGTAAAGTATCAGTCTTAAGCTTCAGGCGCCAGTCAAAAACATAATATCATTATCTTCTCTCCCTTTCCGCATCTAATAGTGCATAGAGCACTGCATTCGTATACCGCTAGCAGCGTTCTTGATTATTTTTGTTACATGAAGGTAAGATAATGGGTCGTACGTTTTGGGTGCCAGTCCAGAGACTATAAAATATTTAAGTGTAAAAACACTTTTTCAAAAATTATTACATGTCAACCATGACGGGAATTTAACCCGAGACCTCTTGCATGCTAGGCAAACGCGCTGACCTATATACCACGAGGCGGACAGAACCAAGTATTGAAGTTAAAAATGTATTTATTCATTTATTATTTATACACTTCATAGGGTATTAATATTGCAATATATGAAAAGTATTTTTTTTTTTTTATAAAGTAGCTTTGGCAAACATAATGGACATCAAGACAAGATCTGTACTTTTTATTTTGTGCTCGTTTAAATTGCTGTAAACCGCAACTAAAAAAGTCCAGATCTTGCCTTGAGTTAACAATACGACAAAGACGGGTCATTGGAGAATTAAGGCCATAGTTTGTTCTATGCTGATCGATGAACAGTACTTCATTGTTTCTCAACTTACGAGTCGGAATATAAAATTTTACGTATCCCAGTAATGATGGCACATTGGTTATACCATTTAGTATGCCGAACATTTATATGGAGTCAATACAAACAATGTAAAAGTATAAATATATATATTATAGTTAATAATACAAATATTAGTTTTTCATTTTTGTAGACATAAATATTTAACATTGACTCTACATCAGCATATAAAGTTACCTCTCTCTAGTCTAAGCATCCACGCTACTTTTCAAATCAAGCAATGTTGGACTGATTCAATGTGATTTGTGCGATTTACCTAGAATGGAGACCAGACCACGAAAGCATATTCTAGAAAAGGTCGAAAAGTTGAGCAATTAAGAGTTTTGATAGTAAAATACCTTCAGTATCAATATTTCTCGTTTTTTCTCTTATCTTTCATCCACTCGGACACATATTTTTAAAAATTTTATGGTAGATGAAAGAAAGTGCATAATTTTTTCATGAGATATATGTGTTTATTTATATTTCATAATTAAAAGCTTTTAAAAGTAAGTATTTGTTTTTTAATGTTGATTAAAATGTTTTTAGCCAATACTGTTGTTGAAAATATTAAAGCGGTTTATAAATTTGCAATTTGTTATTTTGTATTTGTTTTTTTCTAGAAAATAAATTAATTTATATCGTGAAATTATTATTAGGTTGAAATTAAATACCTATTTTCTTAAATTCAAAATTAACCATAGTTACTCCACTCCTTAACACTAACGCCGGTTTTTATTTTATTTTAAAAAATTGAAAAATGTTTTTTAAAAATATGAACGATCATTTGAAAGTTTGTTTTTTAGCCGTGGGTTAAATGATATAATTTAGCATTTAAATTATCACTTGAACTAATTTTTTCTCTTAAAATAATAATTTTGAAAGTTTCAGAACCACGTTTTTGGTGTAACATAAAATAATTTATGCATCTTTCGTATCATAATGATAATTGATCATTTCGCAGTCCAGAGATCCGTTTCGTGATATTTCTTTGGTAATTTGAAATCGGCGTTTAAAATGACACGCTGAAATCGGATTCTTCCCGGAACATGGAAGGCAGATGCTCGGTAAAGTGAGTAGCTGACATCATGCCAAAGCGCACATACACCGCGTTATTTTTCCGTACCAAAATACGCCCAAATTCCGGCCACACTTCGTCGCAATCCGCCATTTTGTGAAAAATTAATGCATTCCCGCGCAAACCGGAGATTCAGGTTATATTTTCTTCTCCGTTGGTGTATTTCGAGCGCGATTTGTCTCGTGCTCGTTCGCGGTGTCGCCGCTAGAGGCGCTGTCGTCATAAAATCAAGTTGTGTGCCAAAGTGGACGGGAAAAATCATTCCGCTTGCAATCGAATAACTAAACAAAGAATCGACCTTACGAAAAATATTTTGGATAGTTTTTAAAGTTGTTTTGGTTGTGCTGTGTATGTTTTGTGGTCATACGAAACCGCCGAAGTGAGTTCAAACTATGAAAGTGAAAATAGTTTTTCCGTGCGGCTAAATTTAAATCTCGACTTTGATCGGAGTGAGAAAAAATCAGTGATAAGTTCAGCGCAGCGGGGAAGGTGAGTGATTTTCAAATAAGTAAGTTTTTCTCAATAATACGTACGTTCAAATTAACAAAATAAAAATGAGCAGATATCTAGCTACAAGTGCACGCGGAATATTTATCATGTTGTCATTTCTTCTATTTATAAATATTTCCAAGCTTTAAAACAATTAATTGTTTCTTAAACATTCAAATTAAGCCCGTATAAAACACATTTTGTTTCCAATTATCTGTCAAGTTATTGCGTAATTACTTATTTTGTTATAATTGCATAGGTATTTTATTTTAATGGTTTTATTTTATATTAACACTGAAAAGAAAAAGTCTTTTGATGGAAAAATATTTTGGTAATTTTGATTTTTTAATTTTTTATGGATAGTTTAATGAACCGTAATTGAAAACATTTTAGTTACGAAATTTTTTTGTATTTCAAATTTTAAAATTAACATTAAAGACATCATACGTTTGATTGTGATGGGGGGATTTGTTGAAAGCATTTCTTGCCTTTTTATAAATATGATAGTTTTCTTATATCGAGGCCTTACTAATGAAATGCATTAAGTCATTAAAACCAGTTACGAGATAACCGCATTTAAAGTTTTTTTTTATTCTTTCAACGCATTGTTTCCACCACCGTATTGATTTTTATTTTTAATTATCAAAGCTTCGTTTTAGACATACCATAACATTCGAAATTAACATCTTTCACCTACATTTAATAATATTTTAAATATATAAAGACTGTTGATTTAATGCATGCTGTCAATATAGCCTCAATATATTAAATCAAAACATAAAAAAAACGTCGATGAGAAATAAAACGAATCTTAGTTTGCTCTAAAACGTAGAAATCATAAAAAAAGTATTTGTTGATAAGTAACATCATCTTAACATTTGATAATTAACTCACAAATTTTCTAATTACTTGTTTGGTTTTTTATAGAAAAATAATACATTTATATTCAAAATGGAGAGAGCTGCCTCACAAAAGAAGCCAGCTACTAATATTAAGAAAGTCAACAGTTTAAAATTGGAATCAGAAACACAAACTGCAGTTGCTGTCCGCGTCCCTTCAATAAAGAAAACAGCTTTAGAAGCTCAGGCTGCTGCTGAAAAAATCGTTACTCCAGATCAAATTCAATCTGCTTCAATGGCCAGGAAAAGAAGAATGATTACCAAAAAAGCACAAGGGGTTCGAACAAGAGAGAAAACTCCAGAACCAAGCCGAACAAATGTCCCACATGAAGACACAACCACTACAGATGAAGAAGATCAAAGGAGTCCTAAAAGTCCGATTGAAGCAGAAGCGGATGATATCTATGCCGAAATGAAAAGAAAAATACAACAAAAAGTTGCCCAGAAAGATAACGACGATATTGATATATCTGCTTTAAGAGAAGCGCAAGTAGAAGAAGCAAGAGAACGCAGACGAAGAAGTATTTCTCCATTTGCTTTACCAACAAAAGAAGAAATTGAAGGACTACAAAGGAAAGGAAGTTTTATTGATCCTGGAAACAAACTTTTGACTACCATCCCCAGTTATCCCATTACATTTAAAGATGAATTTGATCCTAAAATCAGAAAAAATTCTTTGATTTTGGCTGAAGCTGATATGCCTAGACAGCCACCTAGTCCAACTTCCCCAGTTGGACACAAAAACGCTTTTCAGCTTTCAACCCCGCCAAGTCCCCGTAAAGATCCAGAACCCACCCCTCAGACTGAAAAATCAAGAATGTCCTCCCAAAATTTGAAAAATGTAACTAACCAGGAACGTATGCAAAAACCCATAGCAAATAAACAAGACCCTTTAATAACCCAACCTATAAAATCCAATCTTAAAACGTCTACTAACGTTAATGTTGCAACATCAAAGAGTCTCGATTCGTCTCAAAACTATCCACCGCCAAGCGAAGAGCCTCCAATTAGACCCAAAAGAAGTAAATCTGGAACGAGGAGTCAGGTAAATGCTTTGTCTTCAAAATGTGTAATTCAGTGATCTACTATTTAACGTCACATGACCACGCTACGTTTGGTCATATGTGATAAGAGTCGGTGTTACTCTTACTAATGTAGATATAAATATTTTAGGGACGAACGAGTGAAAGTGAAATGAGTGAAGATCAGAGCAAACCTAAAGTAGAAACCCAACCACAAAAAGTACCAAAACCGAAAGAAAGAAGAAGAACAATCGCTGCAATAAAACGAAGTGTTAGAGAAAGATCACCAGTTGCTCGATCAAAATCAGTTAATAGACCAGAAAAACCTCTGGATACAGATGGAATCGAATTGACCAAAACGTCTTCCGAAATAATTGAGCTATTACAAAAAGCTAGACGAAGAAGCGTATCTGTTACAGATGATGATGGAAAAGAATTGAATGAAAACAGTAGAAATGTTGAAAGTAGTCGTAATTTAATGACACCTAAAAAAAATCCTTCTTCACCCAGAAGACTTTCATGTCCTAAAACAATAAAAATTCTAAGTGCGGAAGAAACATTAGAAAGTTTTAAGCAAGCGCAAAGAAAAAGTGTAGAAATGGAGAGAAGCAGAAGAAGTTCTGGATATGTCGACGCTAGTCAATCTGAGGTAACTAGTTCATGTTATTCATCATCGTACAGCGAAGATGAATCTGATTTTGACCTGAGCAAAAAAAGTGCTGAACTGAATAAAAAATTATCTCTTTTGCATATTGAGAAATTGAAAGAGAGACAAAAAAATGAAGTGGTCGAACCAAAACTAGAGAAAAAAGTAGAAGAAATCACATTAGAAAACGAGAAAAAAATGACGCTTTTAAAAATCATGTTAAAAAATTCGCGGAAAGTTTGGAAGGAGGTAAAAATGGAACAAAAAACTGACTACGACAGAATGAAACTTCTTAGAAATAGATGTTTTAGCGATTTAATGATATTGATTATTTTGTGTGGGTTTGGTGGAGTAATTTTTAGATACACTGAAGGCGCTTTTGAAAACTTTTATAAATGTGGTGTTAAAAGGGTGAAACGCGACTTTATCGATACTCTATGGCAGACCAGTCATAACCTGAGGGAAGAGGATTGGAAGTCCAGCGCAAGAAAGAAGTTATGGGATTTCGAGACACAACTCCACACTGCACACGAGGCCGGTGTCCATTCTTATAGCGGGCAGAAGTCATGGTCGTTCATGAACTCGGTAGTATACTGTTTGACGGTAGTCACAACCATTGGTAAGAATGAAATAAAGGCTATTTTAACGCTGTTTGTTTTATTTTTGAAAAATATCAATGTTTTTTTCCAGTTAGAATAGCAACTGCTTAGAAAAGAAGAGCAGTCGGACAAATATCATGCGATCTTTTTACTATGGAGTCAGTTAAATTACCCCCCATTTGATTGTTAATTTCACCATTCGAGGACTTAGTTTTTAGTTTTGAAATTCTTTCGGTCATCTATTTGGTTTTCTGGTTTGAAAACAAGTATTTACGTAGATTATTATTTGCCCATGCGTCAGTGCACCTCAGTATACCTATTCTTAATTTGTCAATCACCATCAATCTATTTTTTTAAATTTCGACTGCAATAGGGTGTGTTAGTTCGTAAGCTTGTTAGTAAATCAGGAGATCCAAGTTCGACCGGGTAAATCAGAGCCGTTGGCACAGCAATTCTATAGCAATTTATTCAGAGCAACCCTTTCACGATATTTTAAAGTTCTAAATGCACCCTGGATAGGTAAAAAAAAACATTATTCATTATATATTTGTGTTTGCAAAACATGTGAATTAAATTTATAATAAGGAATATTTAGAACAGTTTGTGGGTCCGGTCTACCGCAACTTGTTTTTCAGTTTCATACGATTGTTTAATATAATATATACTTACGAAAATGACCAAAGAATTAAAATGCTCAGGTTGTTTATGAAATCAAAAAAGTTGTATGTACTCAGAACTCTCAACTTGAAAAATAAAGTTATTTAAGAAATAACGAATAATTAAGAAAACTTTTTAATTTGATCACGTGGAAAAGAAATACAAGTATTATGTTTTCAGTTAAATGTAATGAGTGTGAGGTTTGCACGTAAAGCTATAGTGGTGTAGCAGGCTATTCACTTTGCATACCCTTATGGGAAAATCTATCGATCTGTTCATTTGATTGTAATAAATTTGAGTATTACTGATGAATTTTAAGTTTTTTAATAATTTCGGAGAATTGATCATGTCCAATCAATTAAATTCGAGTCAGAGAAGAATTCACTTTCGTATTTTCTTAATTCAATAAAGTATACATAATGTACTTCTAGATTTTCTTCTTTCAGCACGAAAGATGCCAAGGCTAACGAATTACAGAAAACACCTTTGGGTGGCTTTTCTTATTCAGTTACTATCTGTTTTTACTCGATTCCTTTTTTTGAGGTTTTTTACTTTAGAGCGACCATCGCGTGGAAATCACTCGTCCATGCCTCCAGTTTTATATAATTTACTGTATTATTTTTTTTATAAAATAAAAAATATATATTTGCGTTTTTATAATTTACCCAAATATGTAGTTTTGACGGCCATTTTTAACGAGTTGTAAATAACTCGCTACTAAAAAATGGAAATCAAGTTGGGGTAGAGTAGGGTTCGAACCACTGACCTTTGATCCGTGAGACACTAGTCACAGGATCACAACCCGCTTTTTTAATCAAACGGAAATTAAACTTCTTACTTACAAAGTTCTCATGGAATTTGTGAGGAATAAAAGTATTTTAGAGGCGTTGTAACCCTACGTCATGTTATGATTGATTGTTTTTTTTAAACTTTATAAATGTATTTTGAACTTATTTAATACATAAAAATACAGAAACAAACAAAAAAACATACTTTAAAAATAAAAATATATATTAAAAAATTAAATGTAATGTACAAACCCTATCTTCATGATTTGGTTTAAACAACTCCCTCCGATGCGATGACAGGATTTTGAAAGAGGCAAACTCGGCAATTTGTTTGGGGTAAAAAAGTTACTCGCGGTTAACCCTACAAGTCGCAAAAAAACTGTTGCCAGAAAAGATTTTCTAAATCAATTCTAAAAAAGACACAAGTAAATACGGTTAGTACTTACTTAGGAAATCATTTTCAAAGTTCGTGTTGTTTTAAAACAACTCTGGTGGAAAAGGAGTAACATTTTTCAAAACAACTCACTATTCTATTTCAGTGATGTTTAAAAATACGATTTCCGAATGATTTTATACGACTATGATTCAACTTTAGATTGAGAAAATGAGGCGTATACGAGTTTATAAATAATTACAGGTGCTGGGGCACAGTTGGTTTGACGGCCAACTGTGAAACTGGCTTTGCGGGTTCGATTTCAGTCAGTTCGAAAAAAAATCCAAAATAAATTTTTATTAATATCCCTACAGAGATGAGGTAGAATTTTTTCAAATTCAGGATTATGGATATTCGAGCGTTTACAGGGCTTATGACCTGTCATTGGCTGGGTTAAGTGGCCACTTTACGTACTACAACATTCCCCATTCCGCTTATTAGCTAAAATTACCCCTCATTTGGTCTGGGTGTTAGTATTTGAGTCGAAGCAGATGAAGAATACAGTTATTTGTGTGAAATAGAACCAGAATCCTGGGCAAGTGTTTTCTACTTGATAGATATACAGAGTCTCGTTTCTCATAGTGGAGTGGATGATTTGAGAAAATAGAATTATTATTTCCGAAAGGAATGTAGTATTTTTTTTTTATCTCTTTCATGCCATGTATTGATTAATTGAAATATGCTGCACTTGGTATAATAATGTGGTGTTCTAAATACCATAGTGTACCTATAAAAGTAAGTAAGTAAGTAAAAGTGTACAATCTACTTCCATTATTTATAAGGACAACTAGTAAGTACTCTCAATATAAAATTGCTATAAAGAAATGGATAGTGGAGGTGGGTTGCGTTGGTAAGATCAATGAATGAATCAAGCCAAACAGGTAAAATGTGTACTGTTTATGAAATTTGTTCTATTGGTCTGCATAAATTGGTTATGTTTGTTGTGATTATTTTAGTTTAAATTGTTTATTATGTTAATGATAATTAGGTTGATTAGATTAATTACGTATTATTATTATTATTATTATGTTAACTTAGTTAAATAACTAAATTAAGGCATGTTTTACATTTTGAAAAATGTTTCCCTCGGCACTGGACAACCCAGTGAGGTAACATTATTATGTATAAAAAATAGAATACAAACAATGTAAAAGTATAAATAAATAAATAAAATAAAAAATAATCATAAAAGAGGCACAGTTAGCTGTCTTACAGACAGGCGCCATTGCTTCAAAATGTATTCTAGTGTAAAAACACCCTTTTAAATAATATTTCAGGTCAACTATGCCGGGAATCGAACCCGAGACCTCTTGCATTGTAGACAAATGCGCTGACCATTATTACACCACGAGGCCTTATTCATATTCATATTCACGAGACATTCATTTTAATCTATTAATTATTAATATCGTTTTTTATTTTTTAAAACAAGTTTTTTTTACATATGGATTTTTGATGTACTTTTTAGTGGTGATATTGATTGTTAAAGTGTTATAAATATATTCATCCTAACACAACAAAAGATTTTGGCCCCATAGAGTTGGGATTTGTGTTTCAATAAAATTAATGTAACATAAATATATTGTAAATAAAATAAAATAAATGAATCGGATATTTTGAATGGTACACAATTTTTATTTTGTATTCTACCTATTCAGTAAATAGTATTGGGTGTTAACAAAAGCTAAATTAATTTCTTTTCGAATTTAAAAATGAGTTGCAAAATTAAAATAAAATAATAAACGTTATACGTCATTCGAAAGAAAATTTTATTTTCTGTATGATATTGTATTTGCTTTTACGTTACATATACTATTTTATTTGATTACTATCCTTCACACACCTCCTTCTGTTCGCTTCAAATTTATTTTTTTATTTATACTTTTACATTTCTGTATTACTTTTTTTATACAGAATAATGTTCCCTCACTGGGGTGTCCCGTGCCGAGGGAAATATTTTACAATAAGTATAATGAAACATGCCTTAAATTAGTTATTTAACACAGTTAATTTAATAAGAAAATAAAAAAGTAATTAATCTTATTCTCATCATAAATATAATAAGAAAAATAAACCAAAACAATCGTAAAAAACAGAATAAATTTATATAAACTTGCAGACAATATTTCATAATCAGAAAACATTTTTTTACCTATTTGGTTTGATCCACTCTTCGACCCGTGCGCAGCCTACCTCCACTATGCATTTTTTAATACCTTTTTTATATTTACTTACTTATTATTCTTATGGAGTAAATTGTACACTAAACTCAGTTGAACGAGTAGTAGGCCAATCTCCTTTGACCGAAAGTTTTTGCAGCGTCAGGGTGAAGTATCTAGTAACTCTTGTATTTGTGTAATGAGTTATGGAAGGTAGAGAATAATGTTTGTGTGCGTACAGTAACAGTACTAGGAAATAAAGCTGCAGCAGCTGCCTACGATATTTTTAGTGTACAGGGAAGACGTCATGAATTATTGACTAATTTGCCGTAAAATAATGAAGGAGAATACATTATTTACTAATTTGTTGTATTTTTTTGCTGGATTCTCTTGTTCTCTTCATTCAACTTATCTTTACACCCAATTTAATATACAGTACCCTTTTTTTGTATATTTGACATATCAACCCACATTTCACAAAAATATAAACGTTTTTATATAATAATTGGGGCGTTAAAATAAATAAAATCAAAACCAATATGTAAAACAAAACGTTTCACGTTATATTCAATGAACTTTAAAAAAATTTCAACCAATTAAAATCCCGAATCAATCATATTTTTAAAGTTACAAAACCACATTTGAAGAAATATGTACGATCAAAAATGTAAAATGGTTAATATTGCAAGTAATACTCTAACTAGACATAAACAGGTAATAAACACATTAAACGCCTAGGCTCACTTCTCAAGGAAGTTCCTTAAATATATCTTTTGCCTAAGGTGTAAATTTTAAGGTTATTCGGTGGTTAATTGGATGCAAAAAGTACTAAAGCATCTACAAAAATGTAGGCATATTTTTGGGTACAAAAAAAAACTTAGTATCATGTTTAAATAAACAATATTTATTACATATAATGCTTGTCTCTTTTACAAAGCCTGCATAGAAAAAGGCAATTGATCATATTAGATTTTTGGACTTTTGATTTGGCATAAAATTATTGGTAAAATATTATGATATCCAAATAAAATACGCACGCATGGGTACTTCCAAATATGTTTAATGAAACTAAATAACTCAACAATAAGAGTAAGATATGATGATAAGATAAAATCTTTGAAGAGATATTTATAAATAGGTATTTTAATTGTACATTTACTCGTATAAACAAATGAAATATTTTTAATTGTATCCAAATGTACCGAATGTACCCGAAAATAAAATTAAATAAACAAATAAACTATGAAGAACATTGTTTCAAGGTATATTTATTTTTTTGTAATATAAAGTTTTTTGAATGCAATTAAAAATTTATTTTTTTCCCTGGAATAATTTCACTTTTATTGGACTGAAAATATAATCTGTCATTTTATTGGATTTGTACCATTCACCCTATTAACTGGAATAAATTTTTTTTTACTGTGGCACACCAAAAAACTTGAGTTTTTTTAAAATAGGAAAAATGCGTTGTTTTAGCTTACTTTTTCATCCAATCTTCATGTCCACGAAAATGCAATTTTCCTTTAGCATTGATTTTTTCGGTGAAACTAACTCTTAAGGCGTTTTAAGCTTTCGCGTCTAGTATTGTTTATCTGCAGACAGTAATAAGATAAACTGCCATTCTTAAAGAAAGCTTCAATTCTTTTTTCGTTTTAGGTTATGGACACATAGCGCCATCTACAACAACTGGAAGAGCAATTACTATAGTGTACGCCATTATTGGTATACCCCTATTCCTGATTCTTTTGGCCGATTTTGGAAAGCTGTTCACAAGATGCATCAAGTTCTTGTGGGCTTTTGTGCGAAGGCTGTACTATACAGGAAGTTGCAAAAAAGTCAGGCGGACTGTGCAAGTTCAGGTGAGATAAAATCATTTTATAAATCAACATTCACAAATAAGTGGCAGATGCAAGAGGTAACATTGGAAGTTCACAATATAATCCTTTAAAAAAATTATATGTTTTTAATTTGTAGTAAAACAGTAGGTGCAAAAGGTTGAGATAATCAATTTTAAAAAAACTCCTTGCACATACCTAAAAACTATTATAAAGACAGCGGAACTTCTAATTCGTTCCGTTCAAACTTAAATATTTTTTTGTCAAAAGTCGAGTGCATCTATTTTAACTTCAATTGCATAAACGGTAGTAGAAATAAACTTAATTAGAGTTCATTTGATGTCAGCCTCGCAGCCTCGTGGTCAACGTTTGCCTGCCATGCAATTAGTCTCGGGTTTGATTCCCGATATGCTTGATGTGAAATATTTATTTTAAACGGTGTTTCAACAATAGAATGTTTCAGTCCGTGGACTGGCACCTGAAGCGTAAGACTGATCATATTTTCATTATGTAACAAAAATGATTAAGATACGCTACGATTGGTGTACCAATGCAGTGCCCTATGCATCATATGGTGCGGAAAGGGAATGAAGAAGATAAATAAGAGTTTATTTCTATTGCTCTCATCGGCCCTTTCACTGTGAATGCGGCAAATTATATAGATTCGTCATGGTTAGTTCACTAACTTGTATAATGAAGAAGTTTAGGTCTACGGGAAACTGCGTAGAAAAAGTGTTTTAAAGGGCTTTTCTAGAGCAGTGGTCCCCAAACCCCGGGCCGTGGACCAAATGATACTGGGCCGCGCAAAGGCCTGCTTAAAAATCAAAATCACTTTTGAAAAATCGAACATTCCTATAAAATTTATCATAGTGCTGTAATGACTGAAAATTTATCCCTTTTGCCATTTCCGACATCTTATCTATGTGAAGCGGGGTTATCTGCAGTGACAGCAACCAAAATAAAGAAATAAACTGGACATAAGCTGGTCACTTCGGGTGTCACAATCTCCTATTACCCCCAGAAGAAACTATCTTCTTTCAATAAAGCAAGCTCAGGGTCCTCATTTATTTAGCATTAAATCAAAAAACGTAAAACTTCAATATCAAAACAAAAAAAACAACAAAAACAAACATTTCTTTCAAGTTAATATATCTGCAAGATATAAAAATAACATTTAAATCCTGGTATTAAACACTAGGCATTCTCAAAATAATTTTCTCTATCTTGAAAAAAAATACTTTCAACCTTCCGTTGAACCTTAAAAATATTGAAAATACCCATGAACCCAAAAGGAAATGAAAAATTTATCTGGAACTTAATAATCATTCATTGTTATTAGACATTTTTTCTTTATTTTTCTCACAAACCTTGTGTTTTTTCTACTGTTATTTGTTACCATAACTTATGTATCACAGGTGTTAATTTTATTGTTATATATTGTACAAATATATTGTTTTTTAATTTTTTTTTTATTCATTCAATGTGTCCCCCCCTCCAACCCAGTGAGCCACGGTAAAATTATAAAACGTTGACTGGTCCACGACGACAAAAAGGTTGGGGACCACTGCTCTAGATAATTACTATTCTGAGTTCTTAACTATGTCTGGATTCAAGAGTGGTTTAGTAACATCTATCGGACAATCCAACCTTTCTTCTCTTTCCTCATTCAGGAAGGGACAATGCTATAACATATGTTCGGCAGTTTGGTTTAACCCACCGCAAACGCAACTTTGATCGCTTACATGACTGAGTAAAAGAAAAAAGAACGAACAAACATTGTGAACAAAATTAAGAATCAGGTGTTACGTTAGTGGGGACATGTAAAAAAATACGATGCAAATAAAAAAATACAAAATGTGTTTTAAGCTTTATGTACCCCATTCACTTAAATAATGGAGGAACAGCCAGACGGTAGAA
The DNA here is from genome assembly GCF_059751315.1 of Micrasema longulum. Lineage (NCBI taxonomy): Eukaryota > Metazoa > Arthropoda > Insecta > Trichoptera > Brachycentridae > Micrasema > Micrasema longulum. The sequence goes on from NW_028277881.1 coordinate 79,935, forward strand.
AATGTTATAGAACACATGTGTTAAAAAAATGTTTTTACTTTATAATGTTTTTTTTCGTGGCAATGTATGTAAATTTAGGTCAAAAATTAAAGAAATTTTGAGAGAAGAAGACATTTAACTTTATTATTATAAACACATTTTTTCATTTCGTTTCTTTTACATTTATTATATTGAACATAATTGAAATTATTGTATTAAGTGTAAACAATTTTTTTGGTGTGTGTATGAGTTTCTTACACTAATATACAAAGAAATTGGGAATATTTGTGTACATACTGTTTGTTTACCTAATTAAATAAATAAATAAATAAAATGTGTATTTGATGCATTAACTTTGCGGTTATTCATTATATAACTTAAATAAAAACACCTTGTTTATAAAATTTTTGAGTAAAGTAAAACATTAAATTAGACAACTCAAAAAACTTAAAAAAGGGATAAAAAAATACAATAAAATAGTATACAATTATTTAAACAATATTTCCTATATACCACTTCTCTGTAATTTAAGATGTTCAAAGGATCGAATTTCAGTCCCCCTTACCCCTCATTTTAGACCAAAAAAACAAAATACCATTCGTCAAAAATACTTTTCTAAATTTTTTTATTTTTTTTTTGCATTTTACAAAAGGTATATATAAGATACAAATACAAAAAACACTAAAACTTTAACACGAAAAAAAAATCCTACAAAGGCATGGTTTTTGTGTAAGTATTTATTTAAAAACAACAAAAATAAAGGCTACTGGAAAAATACAAAAGATATATTAAAATAAAAAATAAGTGCTTATATAAGAAAACAGTTTTTTCGCCAGTAAAAATGAGAAAAGTATTATGAAAGTATATGCTGTTCATTGAAAAAACCTTGATTTCATATTATGTATTAGCTTTAAGATACACTATTAAAATTTTAAAAATATCTTAATAAATATTAATTAATTAAACCTTGATAAAAAAGCTTGTGTAGTTATCCGGTCGAAACCGATAGGTTACAAATAAGTATAAAGTTGTTTGATCAAGTGTTCATATTTTTATTGGAAAAATTGATAATTATATTGATTTAATAAATGTGATTTTTTTTTTGCAGGAAGTAATGAAGGGATTAAATATGGTTTATACTGCCGCCACGTTCCGGAGACCATCTCAGTACCAAATGGATGAAGAAGTGGGTCCACCTTTGGACCCTAATTTACCTCAACTCCCACCTAAACCAAATGCCAACCTCCTCTCAGTGCCATCAAAAGACAGTAACAAGCAAGATCAGAATGAAGAATTAGCACCTGAAGAACAAGAAATCACAACACCTGCACCATCAGTTTTTGAAATCGACGACGAATTTAATCTGCCAATTTCAGTAGCTATCATTTGTTGGATCATTTATATCTTCATGGGTGCTTCAATCTATGTGGTCTGGGAAGAATGGAGTTTCTTCGAGTCCTTCTATTTTGTCTTCATCTCGATGTCCACAATTGGTTTCGGTGATTTTGTTCCAAATCATCCAATTTATATGATGGGCAGTATAGTTTACTTGGTGTTCGGTATGGCTTTAACGTCTATGTGTATTAATGTTGTCCAAGTTAAGCTCTCCGACTCCTTCAGACATGCCAGTGCTAAGATTGGAGCTACCATTGGGTTGAGAGTTTCCGACGAAGATGGTAGTTTAGCTCCTATCACTCCACCACCTGTAGAAATACCTCCAATTCATGGTTTGACTAAAGCTGAGACTCCAGTTGAAGTCTAAAACATGTAGATAAAAGCATTTTGAGTCTCAAAATATTTTAAAACCTTTCCGGTTTATCATTATACATATCTCAGAGGCAGACGGATGCAAACTCAAACGTAAAATGTTTAAAACATGCCTAAAGTATCTACTTTATTAAAATTATTTCTAATATTTTTTTATAGCAACAATTTGTATTTTCGGTAGTTTAAAACATGGGTTCTTTTATTATAAGAATAACACTTCTTCAAACTGAATGGACATGATCATAAACTGGATACGAAAATCGAAATGTCATTTCATCAAATTCTGGATTTGCATCCGTCTGCCTCTGAGGTACTGATATGTTATTATACAAAAACAAGCCCGGTGAAAACAACTTTTTACTCTCTTTAGTTAAGAATAAACTTTATATCAAAGCAAAACACAAAAATCAAAAATTGGAAAAAAATAAATAAATATATCCAAAATATTGTGGCTCTAAAAGAAAAATATTTACGAATTAATTTACTGTTTAGTTATACCTAAATCGAATAAAAACGAACAAACGTAGTTTTAAAGATTCGTACAAAATTTTAGATAGCGCTTTTTTCAAGCTTTTTTGGCAAGATATAAACCGCTGCAGATACTTTAATAAAAGCTTTCATTTTTAAAAAAAGATAATTTAAACTGTTTTCATTTTTTTTTCGATGCCTTATGCGTGAATAGATGAAAAGAGGATTGACAATAGTCACGATGACTCATGACGATTATGTTTTTTTTTGTCATTTGAAATTCATTGAATTTTTTTCCTGACTAAGTAGATTATTTTTTTTAAATATCCCCCATGTGAGTATATTTCGAATCTGTGTTTTTTTTATCTTTCGTTAAAAATAACATTTAATTTTAAATTTAGAATATCAATTAAAATTTTTAATTTCACTAAAATATTTTTTTTTAGCTAAAATCTATCGTTATAACCCACAATCCATACTGTTTCTTTGCAGATTTTTTTTTATAAAAACCCGACAAAAATAATTTTGATCTTATTGAGTTATATTATAAAACATACATGGGTTTCACGCTATTTACATGTGTCCATGGTATGTAGGTGAAATAATTCAATTATATGAATCTCACTCGCATAAATAAAAGTTTCAACTATTTAACTTTACAAACATCAACAGATGAAATAGTTGAAGGAGTATAGATGTTCAAATATAGGCAGAATATTGAATGTTACACAGTGTTTAAAGTGGCCACTGAAACCAGCCAATCACAGGTCATAAGCCCTGTACATGCCTAGACTTCTATACTACCTTCTGTAAAATATTCTTCGTCTCTATTGTAATATGTTAATGTTTCACGTTGATAAAGATTTAAAATTAATGTTTTTAATATAAAATATTATTTATAAACAACGTATGCCTTCAGTGTGATTTATTATAAAATAGTTTTAAAATAAAATAAACTGTATATGAGGTACTGTTTATTTAATATGTGAGTAAAACTGCCACGTATTTGTTTTTATTATTGTATAAGCGTTATTAATTTATTAAGAGTATTTACAATATAACTTTTACTGTCATATGACAAATGTATGTGAATTTTATAAAATAATATTTTTAATGGATTTATTGTAGTGTTGATATGTGCAAATGTATTTTTTCTTAGGTAATTTCATCATATTATGCATATCAAATTTAATATAAATTTTTCTTATATAACATATATACAAAGTTTAATTATAGTATATACGTATATCAAAATATAGCTTCTGTGACGCTTTGTAAATCAAGCTTATAAAATACGACAGTGCCAAAACATTCTTACTGCTAGTTATGTTGATTGATGATTTAAAAAGCGTCGTCATTAAAACCACCCTTTTTTAAAAATATAGCTAACATGTTCAATTTTTTCGTTATTGTTTATATACATGAAAAAAATACGGATTTTTTTAAAATACCGTAGTGTTAACTAAAATACTTCAGTCTAAATACTTAATAATACATTATGGGCTATTATTTTTTTCATTTTTTGAATGAGAATATTTCTATATTAGCGTCTAACGTTACTGCGACTTATGTAGATCTATTGTGAGGGGACTTCGTAAATAAGTTTTCGTTTTCCAAGCCTAAGTTTTTAATGAGCCTGGCAACTAAGTGGATTGTGATTTTTCTTATGTTGCTAAATCTTCTCTTCAAAACCCAAGTCCTTAAAGCAGCGCTCTAATATCTTCGAGTAAAATCAGATCAGGTCAACCTCAGGTCAACGTCAGGACAGTATTTGTTGAATATAATCTGAGCCTTTTGGGTATTAATATTACGACCCAAACGAGTTTTTCGACAGCGTCAGCACATACTAATTGTTTGACCTCCTAGTTTCCAAAACCAATTTGCTTCTGGTTGTGCCGATTGGAAAAATAGTCAGGTAGTTGAACATTATCACTTTGGAAATCTACATCTTTCACACCAGTAAAACTTTGTTTAGAGGCAAGTGTTCTTACTATTGGAGAGTATTATACCTTAAAAAAGTCAAGAGTTCCTGTTATGATTTATTGTCCCTGTGTAACGGCTGAAATATTTTATTTTATTTGTTTTATTATTTTTTTAGGTCTTGACCTATTGTGGCTTTCTCAAATTGTAGTCATTTTTATATTTCAAAATGGAATACTTTAAAACTGTCCATTTCTATTAATTGAATATTTATATTTTTAGATAAATACAATTATTGTTGATTTTGTACTAACCTGTCTAACTAAAAGAGGCAGGGAGATCTCTTGTTTTTTAAACAGTGTCAGCATTTGAGTATTTAATGTATCATTCAAGTGACTGACTTCTGTATTATATCAAATAAAGAATATGAATTGTATTACTTAAATTTTCAACAATGATGTTTATATTACCTGATAAAAAGAAAGAAAATCAAACTATTCTGTCATTTTAAAACGACTCATTTTTTTATTAGAAATAGTATCTTAAATTATTTGTCTTATTGATTAAATGTTTATTTTCATTATTTTTTTTCAAACACACATTTTTACAAAAAGCGGAATTTTTAAATTTAAAACCGTGTGATTTCCTTACTTTTCATCAAACTGCAGCTTTTAAGCTTGAAAATAAAGTCTATCAAAAAACTTAAGGTTAATTTTAACCCTCAATTTTAAATAAATACAATAAAATATCTGAATACATTATTACTAAGTTCCCAATGAAAATTTGTGTTAAATAAATAATAAACAGAGAATATTGAGTTCATAACGAAATGCGAATCGACTTTGGAATGGTAAAGGTCATTACATTTTATATGAAAGCGTATAGTTATAAAAATGTTTAATTTACTCAAAAATACTTTTTTTTTATAAACTTAATTAAATAAATTTTCTGTAACTGTTTCTTTCTACAGTTTTTTAGTAACGTGTTTAAAATATATTTATGATTAAATGTACAAAACTTTTGCGTATCAAATTGACTATTTTAAGAAATTTATCTACGTTAGCAAAAATTATCTTAGCAAAATGGATAATTTTTCAGTAAGCTGCTTGTTGCATGCTGATGATGCAGTTCTGTTAGCAAGCAGCAAGGATGATTTGCCACAAATGGTCTTTAGAATGTATGATGTATGCCTGGAGAGCGAATTGGCGATGAACGAAAGTAAATCAAAAGTGATGGTATTTGAAAGGGGAAGTGAGGTTACTGACTGCACAATAAATGTAAACAACGAATGTCTTGAACAAGTAGAAGAATTTGTGTATCTGGAAAGCATGTTTTCAAGTGATAGAAGAGTAAAAAAAAAATGTTGAAAGAAGAGTGAATGCGGGCAACAAAATGAACGGAGCACTTAGCATAGTAATTGCCAATAAAAATATGTCAATCGAGGCTTATCTGGCAGTGCACAACGGAGTTTTATTCCTAATACTTATGCATGGAAGTGAAACATGGAACTGGCCGAGGAAGGATAAAAGTCGAGTGAACGTGGTTAAAATGCGATCTCTTAGACGAATGTGTGGGAAATCAATCTATGACAGGGTTACGAATGATGAAATCAGGCGAAAGTGTTAATCTTAGTCAGGTATAATGGATAGGATTAAGAAAGGGTTCTGAGATGGTTTGGTTACGTAGAACGAATGGATGACGAAATAATGGTAAAACAAGTGTTGATAGGGAAAATGAACAGTAAAAAGAGACAAAGACGACTAAGGAAGACGTGGCATGATCAGATAAATCAAAATCTTAAATCTGGTCATGTCAAAAGTAGACGGAACCGAAGGATATGTATGACAAGATGTATGAATGTGGAAGAAGCTAGGAATATATGCCAGAATAGACGTGTGTGGCGGTCCATTCTTTCTGCCTACCCCTACGAGGAAATGGCGAGATGGTAGTAGTAGTAGTAGTAGTAATCTTCCTCGTGATCAAATGGTCTGCACGTTCGTCAACCATTCAAAAGGTCTCGGATTCGATTCCGGAAATATTTATTCAAATAAACAATTTTATACTAGAGTCCCACGACTTCTTTCCTTCATGTGACAAAAAATATTAAGATACGCTGCTGTTGGTGTACTAATGAAGTGCCCTATGCATTTTTAAATATGAAAAGAGAACAAAAAATAAATGCTTTTAATATATAAGTAAATGCGTATTTTTATATTTAATATTTGATAAGCATGCCTGGCATGATACTCAGAATCTAGTCATAAATTTTAATATTTTTAACTAATTTGATGTTTTCGCAAAACATGTTTTTCTGAATAAGGTCAAAAATACTATTTTTAAATTGTGCAATAAAAGTATGTTGATTCGTGTTACTTTTTAAGTGTTTACAGAAAATTCTGTTTTAAATATATAGCATTTAAATGCATTATTGTAAACCGACCTGAGAAAATAATAAAATTGTAGATATCAAAAGTGTATAACAATTTATCGTTCATTCAAATAATAAATTAAATATTCCGTAATGAGAGTTGAAATGCAGTGTCCTTAGCATCGTAATGTGCAATAGGATAAAAAAATATTTTTTTAATGTTTGCGATACCAAGTAATATTTTATTTAAATATATTTAAGGAGAATCAACAGAATGTTGCTACGAGTATATTTGTGATTTGTTTGGAGGAGTTAATCTAAGTTATTTTATAATTAAGTAATTAATATTCCTTGCGAATGTTTTTATTTGGAAACGTAAATAAAGGTTTGTAATTTTTACTAATGCATTATTCTACTAATTTTTTTTTGCCATACCTACTCTTTCCACCAACCAATAGAAACGGAACCCTAGGTGAGTGTTTTCGGCTCGATTGCTGCTCTCGGGTAAAAATTCTGAATAAGGAAAATTGAGCGAGTGGAGACAAATTTATTTATTTATGCTTTATTAAGTTAGTTCATAACATCTTAAAAACTAATATAATATTTTAATTACATTACAATTTTTTTATCAAAATTTCTCAAGAACGTATTTTTTCAAATTAATTTATATTAAATAAAAATATTAAATATTTCAATCTTTTCTATCTTCTTTATTTCTTCAGGTAACTCATTGTACAGTTTCAATCCCTTGTACAATGACTTTTGAGATTCTGTTTTTCTCCTCATTGGTAATCTTATCTTTTTTTTATCCCGTGACATTGTTGGTTAAATTTTATTATTGTTTTTATTTTATTCATCCCTTTAATTATTTTATGTATAAGAATTGCTTCAATATTTTTGATTTGCTGCTTTACTGTGAGCAATACCATTTCTTTGTGCATTATTTCTACATTAGAATAGATTTTTTTTTTAGTATAATCCTCAACGCCTTACTTTGAAGAATTTGTATTTTTTTCATTTCTCTTTCATGACATAAAAAAAGAATATAAGAACAGTAATTTATGACACTACTCTTTACATCTATTACATTTCGCAATCCCTATAATTTGTCTCCTTGTGAAGTGGTAGGCGCTATTCCCTCTTATTATTGAGGTCCTGGGTTCAATTCCAGGCAAAGTGGACGTGAAATATTGATTTTAAATGTTGTTCAAACCACAATGTTTCATTGTTCCTGGTCTGGCACCTGAAGAGTGAAACTGCTACCTCATCTGCACGTAACATATAATCAGAATGCATGACATTTGGTTTATCAATACCACGCCCTGTGCACCACTGGGTACCGAAAAGGAAATGATACAGTTCGGAGGTCTAAATTTATTTATTCATTAAAAATTACACTAGTTTAAATATTAATGAACTTTAAAATTTGTTGCAACAGAGAGGGAAAACATTTTTGAGAAGGGAATATGGGAGTCAAAGCATTTGCAGGGTTTATGACCTGTCATTGGTTGGTTTAAGTGGCCACTTTACACACTGTGTAATGTTCACCATTCTGCCTATGTTTGAACATCCACATTTTCTAAACTCTTCCATCTGTTGACTTTTAGGAAGTAAATGAGCTGAAAAATCATGTGGGTTAGATTCATCCGGCTGAACCAATTCACCTACTAGGCATCGCCTAAAAACAATTTTCCAATTTTGTATACTTCTTCTTTTACTAGATAGTTAATTCAACAATGTTTTCAACAACAACAACCCATATTCTCTTCTCAAAAATATTTTCCCTCTCTGTTGCAACAAATTTAAATATGAACAACTCCCTAGGGAGAAAATCTAGCCAGTCTGCAAGCATTTGGACATACTCAAAACATTGTTGAATTAATGAACTTATTAAGGCTTTTTAGGCTATGCCCGTGTCAAACCATAATAATGAACAATAAAATTACCTATTAAAATTAATTAAAATTATAATGACATGTGATGCAATAGAATAACAATCTAGAAAAAAAGGTATATTTAATAAATAATAAAATTGTAAGGAATACAATGCAAAAAAGATAATCAGAAATAATTAAAAAAATATTAATTATACAAATTAAGATTAACACACAATAAAATATACAAAATAATGGTATCATTCAACAAAATAAAAGTAAAATATAGTAGTTTAAAAAAACAAAATAAGAGTATCATTGAAACCAACAGAAAAAGAATTTATATATTAAAACATAATTAAAATGATAATTGAGATAAGTTTTCTAGAAACTCACTCAATACTATAGTAAGAAATATAATAAATAAGAGTAATAAATAATATGCCAAATAATATTACGTACTAAATTAAACGATACAAAAATATACAATAAAAAAACACGAAAATATCAAGATATATAAAAAGCAAATAAAAGTAAAAGTATGGAAGGAAAGTAAATTTGTAAATTTTTGCTAATCACCAACTTTAAAAAAATTGACAACCTTGTTCCTATCGATGTGCTGCAACCCGTTGCAAACATTTTTCTTAAATATATTGGAACTAGTGGAGTTCTTTATGGCTAAATAATGTATTAAAAAAAATAGCCGGCCTTATATCTGGTTTTGACAAATCATAATATTTTAATTTCATAGTTAATCCATGATGAATAAATAGTTAAATATCAATTCTGCATACGTTAAAATAAAAATATTCAGCCCTGTCAGATTTGACAGGGCTTTTAACTCAACCCTTGTTTTAAAATGCGCTATGTACAAAAAATAATACTTTGACTGATGCTGCAATGTCCCTCCACTTTTCTATCTGAGACATTGTTTCAATTCATGAAGGTACTGGACATAAGACAACTTTTATTAAATGGTCATTGACAAATTTCTGGTCATGCGGTTACAAGAGGAGATCACAGCAGAATGCTCGTACGAAGTTTTCCTGTAATTTGAATTATTTAATACCAAAAACACATACGACTTTTGGTCAGACATATTCCTTTTTTGTGGACCCCAGGAGTGTTCAATGTCCCAGTTAAATATATTAAGTTCTCCAAAACGAAAGCCATTTTCAGGAGAGGTGTACAAGTTTGGATTTTGTCTCAGGGAAGAGACCATCGCAGGTGTAACAGACGCGGCGGATCACTGCTTCGTCCGTAGCAATCGCGCCCGTCACAAGAACTGTATTTCTATAGGCGCTGGTGTCAAACGCAGAGTGGCCGGGCGTAGGCGGGCCTCGGCCGACGAACGATAAGCTCCGGGGGAGGTATCGTCGCCTAGAGATCCCTTGCGGGGTCGCTAGCGAGTAGCGCTGGCGGCCGCAATCCTGAGTCAGGCAACCGGGTTGTAAGGCCGGTATCTCTCCGTCGGTGGGAACGGCGGGGTGTGTTCCGGGGAAGTATCCAAGGGTCCAAATTATCCGGGGTCCAAAATCCAATCCAAAGAGTATCCGAGTTCCAAGTCCAGGGGGGTAGCGGTGTTCGAATACAGGTGGCGATGAGGTCCGGTTTGAAGCGAGGTAGGGAGACGAAGTGGAGAGTAAAAAACCTTAGTAGTGTGACGAGATGACTGACTTTATTTTTCCCCGGCGGGGCTATATATACAACATTTTTTGCCGTGCGGCGGCGGGCTAGACCAATAGCGGGCGGTGCTAGGTTGACCAATCACGCGGCGAGAGAGATAGCGAGCACATTTGCCGGCTCTATCGGTCTCTCTCGCGCCACGTATAAGGTCCCCACCCTCCCGCTACCCGGCCGCAGTTCCTCGCCGACCACGCGGCGATCAACACTCATACAGAACAACATAAAAACACATTATGGGCATACAAATATTTTCATGAATTCTAATCTATATGTGGGCTTCAGTATGGCGATGACCACCCCCGAAAGTGACAAATACTAGTCTTTATTGAGGAGGTGGTACATCTCTTACACATACTGAAGCCCCCTATGCTACATTAAAGCCCCAGGAAGGGCCGCCAAGTTGGTGTATGTGCTTTTACGTCGGCAACAGCAGGAGACTGCTGCGAGATATTGCATAAATTAATCTATTATTGAGCGTGTTGTCCAGATTTTTATTAAAATATTTATTTATATAATGACGTTCCTTTATAGTTCATTTCTTTATGGTAGGGACAATGTGAATGTACTGCAGAACGATGCTCCCCGATTTCATGTACACTACTCATAAAGTTGCATTAAATATGATATTGGATTCTACAGAAAATGATGACATTGCTTTTATCGGTCATCACACTATTTCAAGTGAAACGTTTTAGCACGTGTGTGTCATCGATTATGGACTATGAATCCCACCCTAAAATCGAGTTGTGGTCCCGAGGCTAATGTCTCGGACTCACGGCTCATAGGTCCGTGGTTCAAATCCCACTCTACCTCAACTTGATTCCCATTTTCTAATAGTGAGTTATTTACATCTCGTTGAAAATGGCCCTCAAAATTAAATATTTGGGTAAATCAGAAGAACGCAAATGTTTCTTATTTCAAAAAAAAAAAAATGTCAATCAATAGTTTAATTACAGGAAAATATTTATTTTCAATTTTTTTGCCAAATCTAGATATTATTGTAAATGAAGAAAATGGGTGTGAGTTTTTTTAATAAACAACAGTTGTGAGTCTTATGAGAAATATTGTTTTTCCAAAGCACTTCATATTGCTTATTTAAAAAATAAAAATAATATTTTGTTAAGTAATTTTTAAAAATCAACCAAAATTCATAAGTGTTCATTAATTTAAAAAAAATATTATCATTATTTTGTCTTCTTCTGATGATGTATTTATTTTTAAATAGTCGTTCAAATTATTTTAAAAATTACTCGTTTTATCCGTAAGAATAGAATAAAAATGTTTACTTGTTGTAAATAAATATTTTTAGCCAGCTAATGCATATTCCAAATCAGACTTTTGTCCATTGTCTTAAACGTAGGTGAAATTATACATTGGGGTAAATTTCATCCGCAAAGCTTTTAGCTCTGTAACTTCACAAAAGTCAACATATGGAATATTTGAAGAAATATGAATGTTGAATTTGATTGTGAATTTGATTTATTTTTTAAAAACATTGTGCATACATTTATTAGGACAGATACACAGTTTAAAGTGACAAAACCAGGAACGTCTTATGCCCGTGAACTTGCCCGGACTCGCAAGAAAATCTGTGTTTAGTCATGGCACTTGGGCAATGCATTCATAAAGCACATGCACTTACATATATACATACATACAACATGTATATTCACACACACATATATGTTACAAATATACACAAACATACAAATTGGCAACATAAAACAACAAATGACAGGTTATAAACTTGTAAGTCCTGTAAATGCCTAGACTTATTATCTTTAATACTCTCCATCTCAGTTGTAATATGTAACACCGTGGGGATGAAATCCAAGTTTTGTCTACAAATCTATGGAAAAACTCAAAATATCGTTAATATCAATTAATTTCAATGGACATAAAAATCGAAATTAACCATTTTTTTTGTTAAAAAACATACAGAATATAAAAAAATAAACAGTAATTTATTTTAAGTTCGTAATTTAAAGTGTAGAGCATTTCTAACAGACGTGAGTTACTTGAAGTTTTATTTGGCCAATAAATTAACATGTCAGCCAAACTATTTTGAACAGAGTACAAACTGTTTGAAACTAAAACTTAAGTCTCATCATTTTATCGTAAAGCAAAGAAAATAAACACGAACTTTCGGAAAATTCCACCAGATGTCTCTAGTTGTGTAAAATATTTACGGGATAGTTCGCTTTAATGACCCGTATAAAAAATAAAATCATAATAATAATTTAATTTAAATCGGGTTGTGGTCCTGTGGGTTGTGGTCTCGGACTCACGGACCAAAGGTCCGTGGTTCGAATCCCACTCTACCCCAACTCGATTCCATTTTCTAATAGTGAGTTATTTACAACTCGTTGAAAATGGCCCTCAAAATGAAATATTTGGGTAAATCATAAGAACGCAAATATTTATTTTTTATATAAAAAAAAAATATATGTTATGAAAATGAAAATTTACCGAATATTTTTTGACTACTCTCTTGGTGAAAAACCATTAAGTAGGGTTAACATTATTAAGGATCTCGGGGTTTATTTTGACACAAAATTAAATTTTAAACATCATAAAGATTACATAACTCGTAAGTAACTTAAGCTACTGGGGTTCCTAAAGAGAGTAACCAAACCCTTTAAAAAACCGGAAACTGTCATATGTCTATATATGAGTTTGATTCGCAGTAATCTTGAGTATGCCTCATGCGTATGGAGTCCGCAATATCAAAATCATGTAAATTCAATAGAATCTGTTCAAAAAAAATCTTAAAGTACCTTTTTTTTAAGTTCCAAATTTCTAACCTACGTTCAAATTCAAATTACGAGCAACTTCTGACTCGTTTTCATTTTAATTCTCTTAAAACGCCGCGTTGTTTTCGATATAAAATTTCTGTATAAAATATTAAACTACAAAGTAGATACTAACCTCCTAAATAAAATACAAATAAATGCGGGATTGAGAACACTCAGACATCAGGTAATATTTAAACTGCCTTTGTTTTCAAATAATGCTACGTACCACACATCTATGGCCCGCATGTGTCGGGAATATAATATTTACTGCCGAAACAATAAAATTGTCATTTTTCATGATACTCTCTCAGCTTTAGCTAAAAATGTCTTAGGAATAAATCTTATTGAATAAGTACAAACGTACAACTTATTTATTATTAACTTATATCCTGTATAAAAAAAATGTTCAAAAATATTCAAAAATATGTATTACATCTTAATATTTAAATCTATTTTGTGTAATTCTATAATTGAAGATATATATGCATGTAAAATTGTATCGACGAATGCTTTCAAATTGTATGTTTTCTAGTATGTATCTTTGTTGAATTACCTAATAAAATTTTAAAAAATATATATAAATAAAAAAAATACTAGAAAAGAAAAATATTAAATACATGAAAAAAGAGAGAAAAAAAGGTAAGTTAAATAAATGAAAAGGAAATGAAAAAATAATAAGAAAATGAATGATAAAGACAAGTAGAAACAAATAATTATAAACAATATTTTGAGTTTGTCCAAATTTTTGTAGACAACGACTGGATTTAACTCCCCGGGGAGCTGTTTATATTAACATATTACAACATAAATGAAGGACATTTAAGAGAAGGTAATATAGAAGATGATAAATCCACCTGGTCCATGAAGAAGTATAGGAATTGAAAAAATAACAATTTCAGGCGTCGCGTCGCCTAGTATGTAGGTGAAAAAATTCAATTAGATGAATTTCACCCGCATAAATAAAGGTTTCAGCTCTTTAACTTCACAAACATCAATAGATGAAATAATTGAAGGAATATAGGTGTTCAAATATGGGCAGAATGGTAAATGTTACACAGTGTGTAAAGGTTGTGGTCCTGTGGCTAGTGTCTCGGACTCACGGACCAAAGGTCTGTGGTTCGAATCCCACTCTACCCCAACTTGATTCCATTTTCTAATAGTGAGTTATTTACAACTCGTTGAAAATGGCCCTCAAAATTAAATATTTGGGTAAATCATAAGAACGCAAATATTTCTTTTATAAAAAAAAAAAAAAAAACCAGCTATTGACAGGTCATAAGCCCTGTAAATGCCTAGACTTTTTTTTATAGTGGCAACTCTTGTACGCCTGAACACTTATATATTATGAGGGCAGAATCTAGTGATATTATTTTTGCATCTTGCCGTTCGTTTTCAAAATTGACAATTGTGTCAGAATTTAAATCGACTTCGAAATTTATTTATTTCCTTCTCATATTTTTAATAAGCTTTTAAGAAAAAAAGTGCCAACCTCACAACGCATAAAAAATTTAATAAGTCGTAATTAAAAGGAAAATAGCTCAGTGGAACAAAATTTTTGTCATAATTTGCTTTTTTATTGTCTAGATGGGGTTTCGCCAAAAAAAAGTAGATAAATTAGGGTTCCATAGCCAAAAAAAAAGCAAAATAGGCGACATCTGCACTCATATTCTACATACTAGAAGATTCGGAAAAATTGTCTCCGTACGTCACTGATATAAAGTGGTTATACAAGTAAATGTGACCATTTGCAAAAATGACGAAATTAAGATTATAGACTTTTTGACATCGTATTGGCATATTTTTTTTATTTCAAAATACAAACATGTACAAAATATAATTGTATTCCCATGAGTTAGCAAACTTATTCTGGGATATATACAATTAAAGATTATCAGATAAAAATACATTTAGTTGAACATACTCGTAATTAAAACAAAAATGGTCATTCTCGGAAACCATTTAAAAATATATTTATTTATTATTATAATGCTTGGACTGGTAAAAATGCCAAGTCGGTCCGACACTCCAAAATAAAATTAGTTTTTAAAATATGTGACCATTTTATAGAAGCTCACATATTTTTGACAAGTAAAACTGACCAACACACTTAGTCACTTTTATTTGTAAATTTAAGATCCAAAGAATTTACCAATTGACAGTTAGTACATTTTACTTGTAGGTAGATGTCACCAGTGAGTCAGAAGTTAGTTAGAGTTAGTAGTTAGTAGTAAGTGGTTAGAAGATAGTAGTTAGTAAGTTAGTATCCGTTTTGTATTTGACAGATATGATTTTTTAAAAATAAAAAGTAATTTAATTAAATTTATTCTTTAGATTATTACGCAAAACTTCTTACTTATACAAATAAGTTCTTTTTCATTTATTTTGTATTTCTGTGTTTATTTAACCTTCGTTAAAAATGAAAAATTCCAAAAACATAATTTATAGTCATAAAATAAAATGAAATAAAATATTTATTATCGGCGAAATTTCATGATAAATTTTACAAGCTAAATTGACTAAGTTTTTCTTTTTTTTTTATTATTTAAAAGTAATAATATTTTTGAAATTCGTTTGTATTTTACATTAAAGTTGAAAGTACCATACATTTAATGTATAATTACCAACCGCCTACTTGAAAAATCTGATCTTTGAGAAGCAATTGAACTCTAGAAAAACACTAAAATGGCTCCCCTGAACATTATTGATTTTGTCACTTGGTCAATTAATCTTGTATGCCCTCGATATATTTATACATACGTATCCGTTATTGGCTGGATTACCTAGTGATTATGATGAGTATTTTTTGTATTGTTATTTTTGTTACTTGCTGCGTGTATGCATAGGTGTCGGTTGTTGTTGCAAATTCACAAAACATTATTATCCACCTACTAGCTCTTCCATTCAGTGACAGTCATTTGACTACCGCTGCCGCCGCTGAATCTAAAACTGAAACCGCCCGCGCCCTTTTCGTGTTCGTTTGCTAGCGCAAGTGCTGTGTATAGAAAATCTCTGCCAAACGCTTCCCGTGTAACGCATATCGGTTACATTTAAAGTCAAAGAGCACTACAGCGTAGCTGCACTTCAGTGGCGTTGCGTGACACAATATTGTATCCAGTGCCACGCAGTGTAGTTCGTTTCATCTAAAACAGTGACAATAATATTTCTGTGCCACTCTAGTGAATTTTTATCTTCAGCCATAGAATTATAATAATCGAGAAACCGCGTGCGCGCATCAAATTGAAGCAGACAAAACAACTCACAAATGAGTAGTTTTACGTTTTGGCCATTGGTTACTCTGTAGACGTCGTTTAGTACGCCAGATTTAAATTCAATAATGCTGTATTTTGTCGTTTAAAAGTGTCAAAATACTGCAGAGATTAAATGGGAATAGGGTGAGATCACATTTTATGTGTAAGTAGCGAATTCACAAATAATATTATTTAATAATTCGAATATTTTACCTTCTGTCAGATCAAGAAATAAAGCAAGAGAGACATTTTGTTAGTATTGCCAGGGTAGTCCAATTTGTTAACTGGATTTATATTAATAAGCCTTAGTATAAAATTAAACGGTTTTAATTTAGTAACAATATTTTGAGTTTGTCCAAATTTTTGTAGACAAGGACTGGATTCAACTCCCTGGGAAGCTGTTTTTTAAACATTTTACAACAGAGATGAAGAACATTTGAAAGAAGGTAATATAGAAATCTAGGCATCTACAGGGCTTATGACCTGTCAATGACTGATTTAAGACAAATTTGGACAAAAATTTAAGATAAATTTGAGCAAACTCAAAATATTGTTGGTAAATCCACCTGGTCCATGAAGAAGTGTAGAAATTGAAAAAATAACATTTTCAGGCGTTGCCTAGTATGTAGGTGAAATAATTCAATTACACGAATCTCCTCCACATAAATAAAGGTTTCAGCTCTTTAACTTCACAAACATCAACAGATGAAAGAATTGAAGGAATATAGATGTTCAAATATGGGCAGAATGGTGAATGTTACACAGTGTGTAAAGTGGTCACTTAAACCAGCCATTGACAGGTCATAAGCCCTGTAGATGCCTAGACTTCTATATTACCTTCTTTTAAATGTTCTTTATCTTTGTTGTAATATGTTAATTAATTTATTAAATGATAATTCAATGTTTTTTTTCGTTTGCTTTTAAAATAACCATTTTTTTTATTGTCTTGACAGTAAAATATTTTTTGTGGTTTATGCATGTGTTACGATAGTAAATTGTTTGTGATCTAGCAACATTACGCGCCCACTTCATGGGATGTCGTGCAGGAGGGATAATTGTAAAACTTTTGGACATTGCAATGCAAACTTGGTTCGACGCGCCTTCTGGTATATTATTATTGTACGCCTTTAGCCATGACCACGCGTCCGCCATGATATCGTGTTTTGTAGTGCTTATTGTCAGGATCCAATCCAAAGGAAAAAGCTGCTGGAAGGAGAAAGAAGCCAAGATCAGGTTAGTGGTTATCCTATCTAACATCGTCTTCTATAGATGAATTTGTAAACGACAATGAGAATGTTTAGTGTTTTATATATTTTTTATTTATCAATTACTATCAAACAAAGCCAATTTTTATTTTTATTTGTAATTTTATTTTTATATATCGTTTGTTCCTTCGTAAGATTTTGTAATTTTGAAATTTCTCCGGCCGTGACGACACTAGTTGTCGTCGGTGAGTTGAACTGATAGTTAAAAGGCTGTAGTCTGGTTAAACGAACGTAAAATTAGGAAATCATACAATTTTACCATTTTAAACCAATTTTTTTTTAAATTGCGCAATAGATAAAAACAATATTTAAAAAGGCATTTCTGCTAAAAAATATACTCAAAAGTTTTATGTAACTAAAATACTCGTACAATTACTTTTAGACCGGCAGATTACGCCATTTCAAATTTACACTGAACTTAGGTATCTGGGATCTCAATGAAAACTAAGTACTGAACTATTTTTTTTTTTTAATTTAAAGGTAATTGAACATGAAAGTGGCCAAAACCAAACTTATTTTTTTTGATTTTGAAAAGAAATACAAACATTTTAATTCACATGCATTTTTGTGACATTTTCCTTTATTTCTACGTAAAATCATGCCTTTGGTAATACAAATCGTTTTCAGTAAGAACAGGTACGAAGATCATAAAAACGTAAATAAGATGTTGTTTTAAATTTAATTTTACAACCAGAATTATCCTTTTTTTAAAAAAAAAGATAATACAATTCTATAAAAAAAGGTTCCAAGTTAAATATTTCAATATGTATTTTTTAGGTTTTACCGAATGTATAACTTTACGTAGAAATAAAGGAAAATGTCACAAAAATGTATGTGATTTAAAACGCTAATATTTCTAATTATAAGAAATTTTAGTTCAATACTTAGTCTTTATTGAGATCCCAGATACCTAAGTTCAGTCTAAATTTGAATTGGCGTAATCTGCCGGTCTAGAAGTAATTATATTTTAGGAACATAAAACTTTTCAGTATATTTTTACCAGAAATACTTTTAAAAATTATTGTTTCTATCAAATGATTTGTTTTTTATTTTTTTATTATTGCGCGTTAAAAAAAAAATCTTTTTAAAATGGCAAAATCGAATGGTTACCTAATTTTGCGTTCGTTTTACCAGACTACAGACTTAAAAAGAGAACCCCGTACGTATGAAAACACGCTAAACATGGCTTTCCGAAAACCGTTAATCTATCACAACACATAATTGTATGGCTAATCTTAACAGCTGTTTACCAGAACCTTTAACGCAATGAGAAACTTTGAGATACAATTCAATGTTCAATTTCCCGTGGCTCTTCCTTATTATTACAAGTGTAATTGAGGTCACAATCACCGCTACTGCAAATTCCATCGCATCGATTAATTAAAATCTTGAGAACAACTGCCAATTATTATCTCATAAGCCGGTAGGCTATGCATCCGGAGAAAATTAAGTTTCTATGTCTGCCCCAGCCACATTTTGAGGACGTTTATAAATCACAAGCCCACTCAACTAATGTTAGTTTATAAAATTATATAACCACTTACCGACTTTTTATGTCCACCGCTTTCAAGATGTCTCTTTGTCAGGACACTCATTGCACCAACATGCAAATACTTAAATGCACTTTTACAGTTACCATTACCGTTGATACATATTATTTACAGAAAAAAAACGCAATTTATAAGTAGAGTTATGGCACAATATTCACTAAACAAATTAGGCTTATAATATTTAGTAGTGCGTTGGAGAATTAGTTGGAAGTCAGGAAGGGAATGGGAGGTGGAAATTTATAAAAATAATCAATTGTTTTTGTCTATGCGATTTTAAAAATCTGTTATAATTGAAGTAAAAATAGCTATCCAAATAATGATATACGAAAATACACTCATTTTTTTAGTTTAAGTATGTAGTGGTCAACGCGTTCGCCTACCATTTTTCCTTGATTGGCACCTGAAACGTAATACCTTACATTCAGATGACAAATAATTTAAATACACTGCGTTTGCTTTACGAATACTTAACGTGGGTGAGTAGTGATGAGTAAATACAATATTATTTTTTCATTTTATTTTAAATTTACAATGGTAAATTTTAACAAACATTTTATTTATGGTTTTCCAAATTCTATTCTCGTGTTATATAATTTTATTTTTGTCGCATAACGTATATTAATAATTATAAGTTTGAGATCATTTTTATTCTAGTTTTAAGTACCTTTTATATTTTAACCTTATCTTTGTATATGACTGTACATTTCAATAAATTAAAAAATACAGTGTAACTAGGTGCGGAAATGGGAATTATTTTATTTATTTATTAATTAATTAATACAGAACATCATAAAATATTTATAAAGAAATGATTTGAATTAACAGAGACTTGAGTTAAAATGTCGATATGAGAGGTACATTCATTTGCTAGGATAAGTATACGCTGTGTAGGTGAGTGTCAAAGATAGTTAGTTTGAGAAAGGTGACAATAATAAAGACTTTTTTTCTAGTTCTACGAGTTGATACTTAGATTAATTAATCCAGGAGTTTGCAACAATCGAATTGAGAATTAATGATTTTATTTCAAAATATGAAGTTAGTTATTCAGCCATCATAAAAAATGACGTTTCTACATAAAACAAAAAACGGAAAAAATAAATATTTTGTAACTCGGAGATTAGAAAATTCGTTGTGTGAAAAATACTACAAAAGATAAGTATATTTTTATGCGACAGTATGTATAATGGTTTGTGCTAACGGAATTTATTAATTAATTTTAATAAATTTTACGTTATGTATTTAAAAAATATCATTTTCATCTCGTGTTTAGTAAAAAAAAATACAATAAAATATATTTTACTTCAACGAAAAGACGCTTCTAGCTAGAACCGCCGTTTTTAATTAGTAATTAAGTAAACGTCTTTCTTTTTTAATGTTAATATGTCAATTGATTCTACTCAACTAAATAAAATAGACGTTACTGGCCATTTACTGTTTTTCAAACTAGTAACGCCGACCTAATAATCAATTAACTTCGAAATTACCAGCAGATCTTAAATTTTATTTAAAACGAGTAGGTACATTCTTTTAGATTTTTTTAAAAACGGAATGGAAGAAAAAATAAGTATATTAATCAGTCTTTAATAATTCTCAGTCTTTAATAATTATGTAAGTCAGAACAGCCTTTTGTATTTAGTAATTTTTAAGACTTTTTGCAGTTTAGTCTCATTTTTAGTGAAAATGATAGGTTTGTGATTATTTTAGGAGGATAGATATATTTTTAGTGGATGCTTATTTTTTTCCCGATTCCGAATATGTGTTTAATTAATTTTCGAAAAAAATGTTAGATGCGTCCTTCTTTTTAATGACGACAGTATTGTCCTGCGATCCTCCGGAGTAGGTAAATTTAAAGAATTTAACAATGACATGTAGTTAATTTATTCTATAGGAATATGAAATTTGAAATGAATGAATCTCAACCATTTTTGTTGAACTCTCAACATTATTCATGTGAATTTTGTAAAAAGGGGACCTTATAGTAGAGTTGTACTCTAATTGGCTTCTTACCAAGGATACTCGTTTATGCAAGAGTTTCATTTCAATAGATTGACGGACAAAGAAGACAATTATATTCAGCTACAAAGAACTAGAAAAGCAACAAAAATTAAATAAAAATAAGTATATTCGACAAACATCATGGGATCCACGTTGAATAAAGTTATAAAAAATTTATTAAGTATTGTTTACATATTTTAAGTTCATTAGAAAAGTTATTTAATTTACATTCAAAATAGTTTAGATCCTGATTTTCGTTAGCAAATTTAATCAAATTGGCCTGGTCTGGCCTGGAAACCATTTTTTTTTTGAAAATTTATTTATTAACCTTTACAAATTATTACATTTATTTTACAAAAATAATTTATAACTTTTTATTCAAACTCTGTTATTGATAATAATATTTTTTACATCTTTTGAAAAGTTTGTCCGAGTCTTTTATTTAGTTTTGTCTTGTAGTTTACAGTATAATTTCTGTCCCTGATTTATTAGTCTTGATTTTTCTTATCTCGTTTTGGAATGTTAAATGTGATATTGTTCTGATATTCTTGTCTTATGTCTATATTTTTTACAGTTTTTTCCTAGTTTTAGTTCTTTGTCTACAATGATGCCAGTGGCTTACTTATAAATAATTTTATAGATTCTAGTTGAAAAAGTTCATCAACTTTGAATTGTCTGGTTTTTTTAAAGAGTTCTTTAGTTAGTGTTATAACTGGTGTGCTCGCGATATTTTCGCAGTATACGCTTAAGATATTATAAATTAATGACTAGTTTGTTGTAAAATAATGAAGCAGAATATATTACAGACAAATTCGTTGTTTATTTGTTGTTGTTCTTTTCATTTGGAAAAAACGGTAATGTGATATATGAACACTTTGAGCACCGGCTTAATACACATAGAATTTACCCTGTGCCCGGTCCATTTTTGTGAAATTTTCTGCTTTGTGAAGGGTTTCTTAAAAGTGTCATAATCATAAAAATACTGGATTTAATCAATTGAAACCTCTCATATTTATTTAAAACGATTTAATTTTTTTTTGCCAGCATTGGCCTTTATGGAAAGCCATATTCCAATGTTCCCACATATACAGGGTTTCAATCCTTTTTTGTGCTTTGTGTCCTAGAGCCGTGTTAACACGTGATTATAATAACTAAGCGTTGTTTCCCGGTCACGTGTTTTCACGTAGTTTACAAGCAGCAAAAAAGTACTAATAAAAGTCACTGGAGTCAATGAAGTGCACTTTTTTAGACAGCTGGTAAACCACGTGAAAACACGGAGCCGGGACACAGCGCGTGGTGATATAATCTAGTTTGTACACGGCTCCAGGATACAAAGTGTTAATACTAATAACTCTTCAAGGAGTCCAATCCATGTTTCCTAAATCCAATCCATGTTTACTAAAATTAGAGAAACTCCAAAAAATATGCAATGAACTTATATGTCGACCTGTCACCTACAATTTTTTAAATTTTGGTAATAAAATAAAGTATTAAAAATATTGCATTAAGTGAAAGCCGAAGAATTTCTCTCTGCTGTATTGGATTCGTTCAACCTGGAATCTGGGAAAGACGTTTAAAACGACTTTGTTGGGAAGAAAATTGAAAAATGTACTCTCACTATAAACAGTTTTATTATAGGGTGGCAATACATGGTCCCTTTATATATCGTTTCGTTGTCGTTTCCTTCAGGAACAGAAATACGAAATGAAATAACGTTAAAATCCCTGTGATTGAAAATATCTACTAAACGATGCAATTGCAATTGATTTATTTAAGTGCCTTTCACAATATAAAGCATACAATTTTAATTTTATTTATTTTATTTTATTTATTTGGATAACCAACAGCTATAATTATAACATATTTATGTAACAAAATAAATAACAAATAAGCCAATTACAGGTTTTCACAAGTAGCATCACAGTAAGTTAAAAAAGATTCTCGAACATAAAATGAATAGTAATTAAATGTAAATTTAAAAGAAAAGAAAAAAAAAATACTACGAGTTATTTTGAAAGCAAACGCCGCACGTTATTAAGATTATTTTCAAATAAATCTATGTTAAATGATTTATTTATTACATTAAAATTATTAAAAGTTCGCCATAAATATGAATTTTGCCTATAATTAGATGAAACAAGAGGTATGTGAAGAAGAGGGTTATTTCTTAAAACTTTGGAAGGAACATTGATAGAAAGTTTGTAAAGTAGTTCAGGACAGTCAATTGAACCAGAGGCAATTTTAAGTAAATAAATTATATCCGCTATTTCACGACGTTTTTGCAGAGGCAGTAGGTGATGTTTTTTACATATATGAATATACTGGTCAGATTTAAACTCAAGTTTCAACCGGAAACACATGAACTTTACGATTTTTTTTTGAATATTTTCAATGCGTGATATCTGCACATTGTACATAGGATTCCATATTTGTGATGCATATTCTAAGTTGCTTCGCACTAATGTACAGTAAAGGATTTTAAGTGTCTTTGCCATAGTGAACGACGTAGAGCTACGCATAACAAAGCCAAGCGCACGCGATGACTTTTTTATGATGCTGTCAACATGGGCGTCAAAAAGTAATTTACTATCATGGAAGACACCTTAATCCTTTACACATAATGAGCGTTGGAGGTTTTGACCCTTAAGCACATAGTTAGTACGTAAAAATTTTACTTTGCGACTAAATGTAATAACTGAACACTTAGAAGGATTAAGGTCCAAGCAGTTGGAGTTGCAGTAATCCTCTAGACGGTCGAGATCTGACTGCAGATCAAAGACGTCAGCTGGGGTCTTGATTGTTGCAAAAATTTTCATGTCGTCAGCAAAACAAAGCAAACGCGAAGAGGTAAAGCATTTATCAATGTCGTTAACAAAAATTATGAAGAGCAAAGGTCCCAGAAGAGACCCTTGAGGCACCCCGCTGGGGACCCGTACCCAACTAGAAATAAAATTATTAACCACTACCGCTTGCGACCTGTTGTCTATATAAGATGAAAACCATCTGAAGAGGTCACCTCCAATACCGATTTTAGTTAATTTTTTTAATAGTAATTTGTGATCGATTCGGTCGAAGCATTTACTGTAATCGGTGTAAATAACGTCTACCTGATGACCACCGTCCATTGAATCAGTAAGGTAATCATTAAGTAAGATTAAATTTGAAATGGTAGATCTCCCTTTTAGAAAGCTATGTTGAGATGGACTCAGTGAGTTTTTAATGGCGGAATATAGTTGGTTATAGATTATTCTTTCAAATACTTTAGACACTATACACAGTTTAGAAATTGGTCTATAATTGGCAATATCGGTTTTAGGCCCTTTCTTGTGGACTGGTGTTATAAAAGCGGATTTCCAAATATGTGGGATTGTGCATTCTTTGAGAGATCTTTTGAACAGCAAAGTGATTGGTACACATATAGTACTAGCAGAATTTATGAGAAAACATGCGGGAAGGTGATCAGGTCCAGCTGATTTTGATGTATCTAGCTTTAAGAGTAGATTTTTTACATAGTCTGTGGTAATCACTATGGAATTAATATCTGAGGTATACACATGAGACGAGGTAGATGAGGGATTAGTGGAATTTCTCGATTGGATACTAGCTGGATTTAGAAAAGTGGAGTGAAAATATTCAGAAAATGCGTTGCAAATTTCAATACCAGTGTTTACTCGCATATTACCTAATACAAGACTATTAGGAATACAGTTAGATTTGGATTTGGACTTCACATACGACCAGAAATTTTTAGGTGAGTCCTCGATGGACTTTTCCACGAAGGCAATGTAAGAATCGTGACAATCCTTTTCAAGATGTTTGATTCTATCACGTAATAATTTAAAAGTTATTAGATTGGAGTGATTGCCGTAAGTCTTATATTTTCTCAAGTATTTATCCTTTTCTTTAATTGCTTTTACTAGCGCGGGGGAGTACCATATAGGATATGAACTGTTCAAAGTCTTAACAGCGGGTACAAATTTATCTCTCAGATTTGTAAAAGTATTGTAAAAAAAGTTTACGGATTCGTCAAATGATCTAATTGAGAATTCAGTATGCCAGTCGATGTCAGAGATTGTACTATTTATTGAATCAAAGTTTGCTTTATTAAACAAATATTTAGTTAGCGGTGCAGGCTTTAGGTAAGTAAGTTCAATAAATTGAGCATTAATGAAGAGAGCATTATGATGCGGGTCAATAGGTACCAATGGGTCCATACATTCACTAACATTAACAATGTCATTAGAAATTACCAAATCTAGGATCCGTCCGTGTTTATTAAAAATTCCATTAAATTGCGACAAGTTATGTGTATCCAATTCATCGATAAGTAGGTACTCATCGTGACTTTGAGCATTAGAAGGCAAGTATGAAACATTATCAGTTGAAAGCCACTTAATACCGCTCAAGTTGAAATCACCTATTATCAAATATTTGTCAAGCGGGTTATTAGAAATTGTCATATTTAACTTAGAGAAAAAAATTATCAATTGGTCGGAAAAGGAATTGCCTGATTTTTGTTTACATAGGTATAGAACACATAAGTGTAGTTTGGTGCGCGTACGGGTACCTGCGAGATTAAGAGATAGTGTTAGCCACAGATCTTCAGGGCTGGAGTTGAATGTCGGCTGGGCAATAGCTGATATTTCTTTACGTACCGCTAGGAGAACACAGCCGCCCCGCGACTGTCCCGTTGCCGTGTAATCCCGATCGCGACGCCAAACCATATAGCGGCTGTCAAATAGTTCACTATCGGAAATGTTGTCGTTTATCCACGTTTTGGATAGAGCTATAATATCGTAACTAGATATGCTTAAATTACGTTGGAATATAGTAGTCTTAGAACGTAATCCCCTTACATTCTGGTACAGTATATTTAAGTTGGTGTTAGCCATAAGAAAGATCGTAAATATTAATTAACATAATTATAAAACAAAATAAAATAGAAACATGTGAGTATTGATTCCGAAGATTACCGGTACGTAGTTTAGGCAGAAAAAAATAAATGTAATGTGTTAGAGCGGGCGAGCGGATATAATTTGCAATAAATGTGCGAATAAAAGAGACATAAAGATGTAGATACTTGCGTTGTAGATAAATAAAGTTAAATTGTAAGTAAACATATGAGTATATAATAATATAATAAAGCGAGCGTTTGCTTTCGAAAACAGGGGTTACAAACATATTCAAAACAATCATTGACAGTAATGCGAGTACATAAAAAATACATAAGGAAAGTGCGAGCAATATAAATAATAATAAACATATTAAACGAACTTGTTTAAATCGGTCTCAGTGTTTATAATGTGGACACTCGAAGTATCATTCAATCTTGCATGAATTTTGCCATATTTTACCCAAATATACTTATATCCCTTTTCATCCTTCAACTTGGATTTGGTCATCGTAAGGAGTTTCTTGGTCAACGGAGTCAGATGGTCGTTTATATATATTCGATTGGTCGAATGGAAGCCTAAATCGTTAGCTGATAAGTTTTTCATGGCGCGAGCGGCTGATGTGAAATCTTCCTTTAAATATCGATTAATAAAACTCACTATTATTGACTTCTCTTTAGACTTCTCTTCTTTTAATGAATCAATATTTAAAATTTACAGATCAAATAAGAGAACAACACCAAAAGTGCACTTTGGACATGGTGGTGTTTGCATCCCCTTTAACTCTGTATGTAATTTATGCATTTTTTCGTTAATACTATGTAAACTTTTTCTTCTTAATGTTTTAATTTTAAGAATTGGTTTGCAGCAAAATCCTACATCTCGTCCTCCGTTGGTCTCTATTCTCTGAAAAGTTACATCGAAATATTTCGATGTAACTTTTTTTCTGAATAAACTTTTTTTTTAAAAAGTACGAAATAAAAAAACTTATAAATAAACATATACATTTTTGTGCTGTATGGTTAAAAAGTTTGATAGAAAATTTCAGCGAAAAAATGAGATATTCCGCTAACTATATTTAAAACGATATTTGAAACGTCTCCAGGCTGTCGCAAAATACATTAGTCGTGAAGAAATATCGTTTCTATTATATATTAACAACGTATTGAAGAAGGGTTGACATTTTTATTGGCTCCACAGCTCGGAACGTCACACTTATGGATATCTACCTTACTCATAAAAAGGATTCTCAGTACTGTATCTCGGGTGATGAAAGGGGTAGGTTCGATTCGAAATTTTACGGTATATTTTTTTTGGATATTTATCCGAATAACAAAAAATCTACCCTTTAAAACGCGTTTTCAGGGGTAAAGAATTGAACAAATTGTAAAACCTGATTTAATAAATTTTTCAGGTCTGATTATAAACGATGGGTCTCAAACTGCTAATTAAATGATTAAATTTATTTAAAATGTGTTATTATCTTAAAATATATATATTTACCTAATGACCCGACAGACGTTGTCCTGCTCAAACGTTGACTTGCCTTGGAAAAATCCTTTTTATTGATAAGTAGGTACCTAGGTATTTGTTTGTGATAGAATTCCAAAACTAAAAATTGTTAATATTAAAATCTTAGATTAAAATATAAAATTTAAGTAGGTACTAGTTTATCGTTGAATTCCAAAACATAAAATAAATATTTTTTCAAATATGGCATTTTTTTTGCAAACGTCAAACTCCGGTCTTCTCACCAATAGAGGTTTGTACCTACTTATGTGGGAATATGATTTTTCAAAATGTATTGAATTTTATATTATTTTAGTATTACCAAAAATCCAGTAAAAAGAAATAAATGGATAGATTTTTTATGGAATTTAAGGGAAAAATCTTTTTGAGATTCACAAAAAACAAATGCTGTTTGTAAACATTCAAAAACAAACATTTTTCAGACACAAAAAAACATAATCTTTCCATTTTTTGTCAATGCATTCTCCTCGAATGCAACCCTGGTAGATCGATGAATAAAACATTTATGCTCTTTACTTTTTTTTTTACACATAAGATTGAAGATTTTAATATCTACGAACACGCACAGCGCAAAGATCTATATTTCTCTGAAAACCGCACGTAAATCGGTTAAGCCGTTTAGGAAGAGTTCGGTGACATCACACGTACAGAGGAATTATATATAAAAAGATTAAATAAAATTCATTTTATTTTATAAAAATGCTTTTGAAATTTGCCTTACATATCATTTATAAGGATGACAGGAAATCACTTCAAAACAAACAGACCAGCCAGAGGCCAGCCAGCGCGCAGTGGTTTGTTAAAACCGAACTTTTCTGTGTAATACTGATTTTTAACATGCACGAAAAAAAATGTGAAGTACTTGAAATTTATTTATCTACTGAAAAGGAGTTAATTAGACATTTTTTGAGACATAAGTCCCAACTCCATGGCATAAAAGTTCTTTGTTAAGTTTGGACGTGTAATTTGTTGACA
The DNA here is from genome assembly GCF_059751315.1 of Micrasema longulum. Taxonomy (NCBI): domain Eukaryota; kingdom Metazoa; phylum Arthropoda; class Insecta; order Trichoptera; family Brachycentridae; genus Micrasema; species Micrasema longulum. The sequence continues at coordinate 108,247 of NW_028277881.1, forward strand.
GACATACAAGTGTATCACCACAAATATTATATTGGGTCAGAAACATAACAATTTTAAAAATAAATATTTTACACGTCAATATGGTAAACAGCAAACTCAAAACATTCGGAAAATCATTTAAATATTTTTTTATAAAGTAACATTTATTGTATAGATCTTTAGGTATCAATATAGTTAAATCTTGTTAGTGATCTTTTTCACTTCATATTATGTGTTTTTTGTAAATGTTTTACAATATTTATATATATTATTATGTAATCTAACACCTAGTATGGCTCACTAAAACTATCTAAAAATGTGTGACTCATGCCCTTTAGTGCTAACTAAATTATAAGGGTTTATAAAGAATATAACATTTTATTGTCCTGTTTATTTTAATTACATAGGCAATGACAGCCAGTTTAGGGCACAAAATGGACTTTTTCGAAAACTTCAAGCTCTGGTTGAGGGCTAAAAGTAGCATAGAATATTAACATATTACAACAGACATAAAGAAAATTTTACAGAAGGTAAATTAGAAGTTTAGGCATTCACAGGGCTTATGACCTGTCATTGATATTTATTAAATATATCATTGAAATAATTCAATCAGATAAATCTCACCCGCAAAATTTGGAATAACTAAAAACAATATGGAATATTTAAAAATTATTTATTACGTTCCAAGAAATCTAAAAATAAACTTTTTAGACCCCCCCTATCATATAAATATTGAAATTAAAATTCACAAAAAGAACATCGACCCACCCTAATACGTCGAAGTCAGATTGTTATTTAAGGCTGATTATATATTAGCTAGCTGAATTGCAAAACGGCTTCGTATTGTATAACGGCTGACCGACGATTAGTCGTATTGCATTTAGGCTGACCGAATGATCAGCCGTAATGTTTTGAATGGATAAAAATCAAGCACGATTGTTGTTTTTTTTTTCTGCCACTTGAGGCGTCGTATGTTATATATTGTTGCAAATAAGTAAAAATGGCGTCTTAATTGCTTAAACTTGTTCCACAAATATTATCAGAAAATACCGCGATAAAGTGTGAAAGGCGATTATGGTTTCGGGTGAAAAACAGATATAAATAAAAATGTTATTCAATAATTAATAATAATAATAATAATCATAGTTTTTTAACATACTAACAATTTCTTTATCTACTACATACAAATTTAGGTAATAGATTTCTCTGGATCATGTCTGCCTAACTAGGTACAACTTGTTTTAAGGCAGACATTTTTATGCAAAAATTACCAAGAACATTACTACTTACTAGTTAATTTACTATACAGTTATACAATATTAATTTATACTATTTATTATTTAAGAATGTTTTTTGAGTAAATTTTCCGATTTTACATAAAACTTCATGAAAATTTCAGTTGGAATTCAAGATTTGTAAAAAAAATATTTTGCGTTATGACTGATGTGAAAAATAGTTTCGTTTTCAAATTTTCATACGCTGAATTTAAAATGAACTTACATTAAAATTAAGGAAAAATTTTCTGACTTGTCAAGAAAACTTTTCAACGCTAACCGAAAGCTCTCGATTCTCGATCATGAATATTGTACTCACTACCAAGAAGCTTAAAAGCCTTGAGAAAAGCGATTTTTTCGACAAAATGGCAAGAATTCTCAAGAGGAAATTCGTATACAACAATAGATACTTCATCCTTACAACCTTTCGTAAAAGAATCCACATTTCATGAGCATTGAATATCATAAATAATCTAATTTTAGCCAAGTAACAGAAGAAAATTTTGATAGCCTATCATAAATACGAGTAACTTATGTATATTAATGAGTCCCGGACGTTATCCGGGTATGCAGAAATTTTGCATAATTAGTTTAACTAATAAATTAAGGCATTGTTTAAAAAGACACCAACAACACTACCACATAAAAAAAGGAAAGATTACATAGGACAGTAAAAAATACTACGAGTATAAGATGGACTTAAACACTACTATGACTTACCTTAACATTTGAAAAATTACCTTTGAGACAAATTTTAAATCAACCGCCATAGTCAAAATAGGAATCATGTGCTGGAGTTTCCGTTTCGTAAATCAACACTAGGACAGAGCCATGCAAATGTCCTTACCCCTAAACTGTAAAACTCATACTTTATAGACGCAACGGAAAATTATAATTAAAGCCTCTCTTCTAATAATAATTCATGTATAAACTGGGTCAAAAATAAAGATGTCAATGTTTTCTTTTCCTAATAAATTTTCAATTACTTCTGGAATTTTTTGCAAATTTAATTGTCAACTTTAATTTAATATTTTTTTGTTCTGCAAGTATTTTTCATTTGTTCTTTTTCTTATATTCAGATTCTAAAGAGTTTATTCTTTTTAAAAAAAAAAACAACTTGAATGTAACATTAAATTTTTATTTATATAAAGATATATACATAAACATTATGTTTTATGCATCTACACCATAGATAAACGTATTCTAGATCTAGTTTACCTACGCACGAGCTATGCCAAGGTGGATTTTTTTTTTATGTAAAGTTGTAAATTACAATAATAAAAATACGAGTTTAGTTTTATTCCACTTTTATTTATAAATTTGTACCAGTGACCGGATGTCATCGTAACTAACATCGTCAGATTAGTCATAAACCCTGTAGATACCTAGACTTCTATATTACCTTCTCTAAAATATTCTTCATCTCTGTTGTAATATATTTATATAAACAGCTCCCTAGGGAGCTGAATCCAGTCAAATCCAAACTCGAAATATTATTTATTCATTTACATACATATTTAATTACTTCAACAAAAAAATTTTCTTCATTTTTAATATTTTTTCCATTTGTAAATACTAACTACAAACTTTTAAATAACTTCTTTTTACTTTAATTCTAATTTTTAAACAACTTCCATTTATATTTTTTTCCTTCCTTTTTTTATACTTTCATTGATAACCTTACATAACATAATCATTTTATAATATAGAAACTTCACTGATTCATTAGATTTAAGTCTAACTGTGTAAAATATAAAACTATGTAACCGTAGTGTATGTTTCCTGAATAAAAGAAAAATAAAAAAAAAATAAAATAAAAAAAAATAAAAAAATATTGAACATTATTTGAGATATAACTCCCAACTCTATAAGACTAAAAGTCCTTTGCTGAGATGCTGAGAGCAATTAGTTGACACAGACACATAAGTATATCACAACAAATATAGGATCAGAAACATAAAAAATATTATTAAAAAATATTTATATATATATGGCATATCAATATGGTAAACAGTAAACTTAAAAATTCAGAAAATCATCAATTAGTTTTTTACTCAAATCCCTCACACTAAGGAAACTCCAGTCCTTAACTACTTTCTTTAAAATAGTTTTTGTCCTTGATAGCTTAATACGCTCTTCCAAAATATTGGTCAATAATATGCTCTAGTGAGGTGTCACGATTCGCATTCGTAGAGGAGAATAGGTGCTATTCAGAGATTGTATAGGTGACATTTTATTTATTTATTTGTACTCTTACATTGTTTGTATTCTTTTTTTATACATAATAATGTTCCCTCAATGGGGTGTTTTGTGCCGAGGGTTTAGGGATTAGTTTATACTTAGTAAACTTCTGATCTCCAGACAGCTTTCATACTGTTGAATTTGGCGCGACGCCTGCTTACCTAGCCATAATCCTATCTGTGTCGTTTGTTTTGTTTGGGACGTATGGCCGCGGTCTGAATTTTGAATTAACACTTTATTTCTTTGCTACCATGCTAGAAAACAATAATAAGGTGATTGTACTGAACATATTTTATGTTTTTGATTAAACACAAATTGACAATACTGCAGAGAGGGGTACAATGAAAGAATGTTAAAATTTTGTGTTTAGTTATTTTCGCGGTTTAATTTTTATATTTTATATTTTTCATTTAATTATATTTTTTATATTATAACAACATACACAAAAGATAAATAGAGTATTTAATAAAATAAATAATTACATAACATGAAATACTTATTAATACTAAGAATAGTAAACAAAAATCCTACAAAGGCATGGCCTGTTTGCAAAAAATGTTTGTGAATGTTTGCTCCTATAATAAATAGACACGTATTAAATTTTCGTATAATATAAGAAAGATCAAAGAAAAAAGGAAATGTATTCTGTAAAAGATAAGGGGGTACTTGTTTATATTTAAAAATAAAAAAAAACATAAAAATATTCCTTATTATTAAAAAACAACAAAACATATCAAAGAAAAAAAGAAATGATATTTTTATATTTATTTTTAGTTTGAATCGAGGATAATGCGAATTTTTTAAAAGAGGGAAATTTTGAAAGTTTGGGATTAACAAAATATTATCACTGAAGAAAGAATCAAAAAATTTTTGTTCAATAACATATGCATGTCTCTGCGCTAGCCTTGTTTTACAATGTGGTATTTCTAGCACACGTTTCCTTCATAGACTTGATCTATTTAAATTACTAGTAAATAAATTTTGATTTATAAATGTATATTTTTAACATTGAAAACAATATATTAATTTGCTTATTTCCGAAAGTAAAAGTTTAGCTTCTTGGAACAATTGGAAAGAGGAAAAAGTGCGATTTTTAAGAAGCCTTATTTTTTAAATAAATTTTTGAAGAGTTTCTAATGGTTTAATATTGTTGTTAAAAGCTGTACCCATACAATTATTCCATAGAAAAGCGATGACTGTACACAAGTAGATGATATACCATTTTAAGAATATTTAGCTGGGCGTAAATACTTAACCGTTTGAACACATATGTTAGATATCTCAGTAATTTAATAATTACTTCAAGATGATTAGTCCATTTAATTTGATAGTCAACGATTACTCCCAGGTATTTTTTTGCACCTTTCAGACTCAATCTTTTCACAGTTATTACTTAATATGTCAAGATTATAATATTATTATGAAACATTGCATGAAGGAAAGAAGAAAGGGAAGATGATTTTGAGTTATAAAACGGAATAAACAGTGTTTTATTACAATTTATTAAGAGAAGGTTTCGATCTTACCACTCCTTAATTAAAGTTATATATTTATTGGCTTTTTCCATTATTTATTTATTTATGAATAACATTATACCAGTGGCGAGTCGTGATTTATTTTATAAGTAATCTACCGAAAATGTTTATTAATTTGTACCTACATATAATGAAAACGGGCTGGGAGCTGCGCTAGGCGTACTTCATAAATATTTTTTTATAGGAAGATATGAATGATGGTGGTGGTTTGTAAAAAATAACAATTATTTGATTAATTTTTGAATGAACATATTTACTACAATTTTTTTTTATCGAAAGTCAAATATAATAGTAAGCTGTGCATATTCGCTTATTTTGTCGATGCGCTTCTGCATCATATTTATTCGGGACAGAGACACAGTTTATAGCGACACAATCAGGAACGCCTGTAAACTTGCCCCAACTTGCTAGAAAATCCGTGTTGAGTCGGAGCACTTGTAATGCATTCATAAAACTACATCCATATATATTTGTATTTACGAATTTGTAAGGAAATAACAAATTTTCGTTATATAAAAAAGATAACTTGTTAGTTCTGTCAGATGTGAAACTAAAGAAAGACACAAGTCTTTATAAACTGTTTGAGCAACGGGTGGATACTTTCATTATAATCCTACCTCATTTTAAAAGCTGCCATTTTACATTATGTACGCTTCAGGTATTTTTACGGAATTTAATTAAATACTTTTTTCTGACGCTATTTGCTTTAATGTTATCGAAATGTTTAATCTTCTGAATTTATGTTTATTTCAATTTACCTCCGAGACCAATGAATTTTACAAGTTAGCTACGGTAATTAATAAACGGATCCTGAAGGTGGTATAATTCCTCTTCTAAAGGGAGTCGAAATTTCACCAAAACTAGAACATTAGCTTTAACTAGGGAATAAAATATTGAATTACTCGGAGGGCCTTATTAATTTTAATTGAATGAGACAGGTGTAATCAAGGGGTTGAAAATGTAATTATTTTTGTGTTTTTGTGATGGTACTTGTAAATAGATAAAATAAACCCACAGTAGGAACTTTTAGTACGAAAACCCTTTTAATAAAATAATAACGATCAAAGCGTTCTAAAAAAAACCAATATAACAATGAAAATAACATAATATAAATGAGGTTGTAGTACTGTGGCAGTGATGTGGATTCCCGAATCCGAGGTTCAAGGTTCGAGTCCCGCTCTATGTTCCCAAATTTATTAAATAAAACTGTTTATTTTATTTAACTTTATTTTTATCAGGAAAAAAACAGATGTATAAAAATAGTAAATATATCTAGTTAAAGTTTTTCACAAATAATATGATGAGGAAACAAGGAAAAAAATTAAAATAATAAGAAAAAGAATATAAATATTTATATATTTTTTTTTTTTTTAATAAAAGAAATATTTGCGTTCTTATGATTTACCCAAATATTTAATTTAGAGGGCCATTTTCAAATAGTTGTAAATAACTCACTATTAGAAAATGGAATCGAGTTGGGGTAGAGTGGGATTCGAACCGCGGACCTTCGGTCCGTGAGTCCGAGACACTAGCCACAGGACCACAACCCGATATATTCAGTTAGAAAAGAAAAAAAGAGCACTGTCAGAAGATTGGAGGTGCGAATAAAAGTGGAAGAGAAGGATTTTTAAAATATAGCTGTCAAACTCAAAATTTATTCATGATAATTTATTTACTAACGCCTAAAGGGCTTTTCCAAATACAGATATTATAAACAATTCACAAATATAAAAATACAATTTTAAATGATTTTTTAAATATGTATACGTAACTTGGGTTTAGATTTTCCTGAGGCATGCGCAGCACATGTCCAAACCAGGTCTACCATCGCATCATTAAAACGCTCGTTATAGGAAGCTGCTGCATCCGTTCATGGACTTAAGTGATAGTTATAAAATCGACTCGCTTTATACCTAATTTTCTTCCCAAGCACACTCTCAGAACTCAGAAGTTTGGTGTTTTGAGCATTAGAAAGGTGCATAAATTAATTACATTCTGACAAATGTTTCATTTGAATGTTTCCGGTTGCCATATTTACTATATGTATGGTGTATTGCACATTTACTAGGTAGCTGTGTTAAATTTATTGTTACCTACTGAGCCCTAGTGTCAATGTTCCGATTATGCTGCTGTAGGTACAATACTTTTCTCTCCGGCCCAATAACATCCGGACTGTCATCAAACGTGCATGTTAGTTTAGCTATCAGTAAGTCATTCCAATCTACTGTGTCTTGTTATCGCATGCACCGATTGTCAAAAAACTGACATGTTCCTATTTGACCACAGGACATCTGATTCAGAATCCGCGAACCAGCAAAACCCGCAAAATTTTGAGCGACTATCTCCTATCTGGTAAGAGGCAGAAAGAAGAGGCAGTTTCAAAAAGTATTTTTTTGAAGTCACGAAATTTTGAATTAAAGGGACGAAGTTAGTTAAATAGGTGCGAAGGTTTTCACGGTCACTGTTATCAATATGTTTATTTTTTGGGTGATACCGCGTGTGTGGATTTGTTCTGACGTTTTGGCTACCATCTTCAGGGTAAACTATGTGTTTTGCAAAAAAAATGTATGTACGAGTAATTTGTACCTTGACGCAATCGGTAGTAGGCACATTTCTATTAGTTTTTGTAGTATGTAGTGCTGGAAACCATGTTGAGTTTATTTTAATCCCGTCGTCTTTGTTTATGTCATTTTGGTGTCTATGTATTTCAATTGCCACTTTTATTATTTGTGCACCGTTATTACTTGGTTTATGTAAATTTTTTGGTTCGAAGTCGCAAAAATGTTCAGTGTCTATAAAGTTTAGTTTTTTGAGGATTAGTCAGGGTGCCCAAGTTTACACGCTCTTTTGTATTCGTCAATCTATTTCTATGCTGTGCGCCCTGTTTGTCCTATGCACACTTTATCACATTCTTGGCAACTTAGTTTATAAACAGCTTTCATTTTCAGGGGATTATAAATTAAACTCAAAATGGTTTCCAGCACTACATACAACAAAAACGAATAAAAATGTGTCTACTGCTGACTGCGACACGGTACAAATTACTAGTACATATATACATACTTTTTTTCTACAAAACACACAGTTTACCCTGAAGTTGACTTCTGCAATCGTAGCTGAAACGCCGGAACAAATCCAACACTCGCAGTTTCACCTACAAAAGAAACATACTTATGAAAATTAGTTTAATTTAGAGGGTAAATTTATTTTCAATAGTTATGAGACCTTTAGAATTTATTTTAAAGCACAACTACATATAGTAGTTTTGAAATGCGCAGACCTTTTCTCATACAAATGTAGTGTTTTTAGTGAAATATGGTTTTAAACATATTGTTAAGATTTTTCAAACACCGAGACATTTGCCAGACGATTTAAATAAAATTTTTGATCCTGTAATTGAGAGAAATCCATTATTCTGTCAGCCAGAGAACATGTCGTTGGCGTTGATAGTAGATGACAGACAACCTAAAGAGACAACTCAGACCAAAGTCAGGTTATAGGAAGGGACTTAAAGCATGATATCAAAATCCGAAGAGGAAGTCTGTTAGTAATTTTACAACTTCCATAATGAATTATGCCACGGATTACAGTGAGCTGCTTGATTAGACAAAATATAAGCTGTCGTCCCGTCCATTAATGAGAAGCTTGTCAGCATCACCACAGAGGAGCGACCTGGGACCAATCTTATTTTTAGTCTACATAAACTACATAAGTCTACATTTGATTGGGTTGTGGTCCTGTGGCTAGTGTCTCGGACTCACGGACCAAAGGTCTGTGGTTCGAATCCCACTGTACCCCAACTTGATTCCATTTTCTAATAGTGAGTTATTTACAACTCGTTGAAAATGGCCCTCAAAATTAAATATTTGGGTAAATTATAAGAACGCAAATATTTCTTTTTTTTTAAAAAAAAAAAAAAATTCTCTTTGCAAAATAAATAATTCCGGAAAAAATATTTCGTTTGCCGACGACACAGTTTTGTTATTTAAGGCTACTGACTGGAACTCTGTCTTTCAGAAAGCAAATTTTTGTATAAACATAGTTAAACAATGACTTGATGATAATCTTCTAACACTTAATATGTTAGGATTTATTGCGAGTGACAAAGGACATTAAAAATATGAATACTTTGAAATTGATGTATACAGCTTTAGTTGGGAACCAATTGTAATACAACTCAACTTTATGGACTCCATATTAAAGTTCACACCAATATACTCTTGAAAAAGTTCAAAATATTTTTTTAAGATATGTTAATTTTAAACTCGGAATTAGATGTGAATTTATAAACGATGATTTCCTTTAAAATACACTGGACTTGTTAAAACTAACTGAGAAAAGAAAAATTATAGATTTATTGAATTTATTTAAGATTGTCAACTTTACATGGGCCTGCCCAAATCTATTAGCGCTTATTAACTTCAAGGTACCTGGACGAATGACTCATCAAGTACCTCCGTTTAGTTGCAACAATTCGCGAACCGTATACTCGTATAGTGCTATTGTGAATCGATTCCATGTACTCGGCAATAACTATTCTGACGTTGCTGATATATTTAACATAAAGTATAGTTTATATAAAACAACTTTTTTTAATTATTTCAAAGATGGTGATCTGTAACTTACATTTGTCAAGCTATATTCATGTACCTATACTATATTTTTAAAATTTCAATTGCTTTCTCTTTGCTGTTTTTCTTGTTTTTGTATATTTTGGTGAACATATTTCACATGTTTTTTTTTTTATTCGTATATTTAACATACAAAAAAACATTTTTTCTAATTATGATTTTGTAATTTTGTATTATTTTGTTCAATGTAATAATAATAAAAGATACATCTACCTGTTCTTTTTATTAAGTAATAATTATGATTTAAGATATATCTACCTGTCCTTTTTTAAAAAATAACCTTTAAAAAAAAAAACATTTTTCGTATATTTTAATTTTTATATTCCATGCAATGTTTTTTTTAAATTTTTTTTATTCTTTATAATGACTTTTTATTTTTTTACACAATTTGTTTCGTGTCCATTGAATGAAGCCATTGTGATATAATATGCACATGTAAACTTATGCTTTTTTTTCCCTCTTTTATCTACTGTATTGAAGTGTTTATTTCTACACAACATGTATTTTTGTATAGTAAAAGGCATTACATGCAGTGTTTATTAATAAATAAATAAATATTGATAAAACTTAATATCTGACATTTTGTATAAGTAATTGTTCACTTCCAAGCAATACGCTTAATCTAGGAATTTAATGTGATAAAACATACCAACTTCTGCAACTGGTAGATTCCATAAAATACCTTGGTGAAATCAATGATAGGAATTTGCGATGGTAGGCTCAGGTCCACTCACTAAACTCTAGGCTGAGAAAGCTGTGCCATCTATTCTGCTCTCTTAGAGACATTCTGGATATTGACACTCTCAGAAGTGAGTACTTTGCTCTGTTTCAATCCACGGCAACCTATGGAATAGCTGGCTGGGGGGGATGTGCGGCATCCATTTTCAAGCCGCTCATAATTTCACAGAAATTATTATTGAGAATAATCCCTCCAACATATCCGTCAGAACAGCTGTTCCAATACATTTAAGTGCTGGATATGAGACAATTGTACCTAAAAAAAGCACTTACACACTTCTGGTCAAACAATAAGGAGAGGTCTCGGCAGAATGTCCGTACGAAGTTTTCCCAGAGCATAAATTATGTCATACCCAAAACCCGTATGACTTTTGCTCAGAGAAATCTCTTTTGATCGCACCGAGAGTGTTCAATATTTTGGGAGAACGTATTAAGCTCTCAATGACAAAAAATATTTTCAAGAAAGGAGTTAAGGACTGGATTTTCCTTAGTTGGAGGGATTTGAGTGGGAAACTCCTTGATAATTTTCAAATTGTTGAGTTTACCGTTTACCATATTGATGTGCCTTATAAATATATGTATTTTTTTATTTATTATTTTTTATGTTTCTAATTCTATATTTCTGGTGACATACTCATATGTCTGTGTCATTTAATTGCTCGTCCCACCTCAACACAGGACTTTTAGTCCCATGGAGTTGTGTCTTATTGTCTCAAATAATTTACAATAACCTTATGTATGTAAATAAATAAATATACCATTTCATCAGTTTTGCAAGATGAAACTCAGCCAGAGTTTTATTTTTATATTTCCGGTGCCATACTCAAGTTGTCAAAAGATGTATGAAATTTTTCAAAGAGTTGGCAAGTAATGTAAGGGGACAAAAAAATAGAGATGGCTTTTTAGACCAACTTCTTTATCGAGATCAATGAAATTCCATATAAAATCTGATTTTCAGAAAACGTAATAATATTAAAACTAAATAATAGTTTTGATACATACAAATGCGAATTGGTTGGTTGGTTGGGAAGGGTGTGGGCGAAACTCGAATAGTCAGTTCTTGGTAATTTTATTAAGAGAAAAGTGAAATAGGCGAATATTTGCAAAATGTAAACGGTAAAAACCCAAATGCTTCATTACTAAAAAGAATAACAACATTTTGCAAATACTAAAAATATTTTTAAATTTATTTTTTTATCGTCATGCAACTAAAATGACCTTAGTCAGCCTCGTGGTTTAATGGTCAGCGCACTTGCCAACCATGCAAGAGGTGTCGGGTGTGATTCCCAACATGGTTGAAATGAAATATTTATTTAGAAGGCTGTTTTCACACTAGAATATTTTAGAGTCCCTGGACCAGTAACTAAAGCGTTAGACTGATAATCTTATTTTCATGTAACAAAAAAAATATGATCAAGATACGCTGCAATTGGTGTACAAATGTAGTGCCCCATGAACCATTAGGTGCGGAAAGGGAATTATAATGATGAACGCAAATTAAGTACTTAGATGCTATTTAAAATAAATAAAAGTTACCCATGTACGTATTTTAAGTGTAAGTTAAGCTATGTTAGAATTCGCAGATGAAAAAAATAATATTTTTGACCCTTTCTAGTATACACATAGATTATTTAAATTTTGGTACGTACTAACAAATATTTTTCTTGCGGAATTTCTAGAATGATTCCAAATGGGATGATTTGGTTCGGCTTGCCGAGATTATTATTTCGACACATTTTTAGCCAACGATTGATTTTCGTTTCCTCTGGGATATCGTTAAGATGTGTGATTTATGAAGAAAGGATAGAGCTGGAAAGGGTGTAAAAAAATCCTGGAATAATCCGCGTGTGTCAAAAATTTATTAGACATCTCATTTTTCATGAATTTTTTAAATGTAGATTTTGATTATTTTTTATGTAATTTATTATTTTTATCGTATCTGTAGAACTATTTAATTGGGTTTAACTGATTTTGTTATTATTATTATTTTTGATAACTTTTTCGTAATAAACTGTATGATTCAGAATGAATAAATGAATTTTATTAAAATTCGATGAAATACGTGTGTAACCTTAAAGTAAATACATATATACTCTAAGTGTGTAACATTATTCTTTTTTTTGAAGGTGTGTCGAAGAGAATAAAAAATACAATTCTGAGTGTAAAATAAAACCAAAACCATGAACGTGTGTTTCCGACTCGATGGTTACACTCAGGGAAAATCCTGAAAGAAGGTTTTTTATTATTTTTATTTTATTTTATTAACATAAACAGCAAATCTGCCTTTTACCAAATAATAATACTAACATATTTGCTTAGATATATATATTTTTTTAAACATAAATTTCCAACAATGTTAGAGTATGTCCAAATGCTTGCAGACTGGCTGGATTTACCCCTAGGGAGTTATTCATAATTAAATTTATTTTAACAGAGAGGAAAAACATTTTTGAGAATGCAATATGGAAGTCTAGACATTTACAGGGCTTATGGCTTGTCATTGGCTGGTTTAAGTGGCCACTTTACACACTGTGTAACATTACCCATTCTGCCCATGTTTCAACATCCACATTTCCTCAACTCTTCCATCTGTTGACTTTTGTGAAGTAAAAGAGCTGAAACCTTTATCACGTAGGTGAGATTCATCCGGCTGAACCAAATTACCTAGTAGTGTGTAAAGTGGCCACTTAAACCAGTCAACGACAGGTCATAAGCCCTGTAAATGCCTAGACTTCCACATTCCCTTGAATTTAATTTAAACATAAATTTCCCTTTACCCAAGATTTGTTAAAAGAGATATACAAGATTTATGAAAAAAAATTAAACATAAATATTAAGAAGAAAGTTTAAACAATTCAGGAGTAAACGTAAAAAACAAATAAAATAATAAAATACTTTAAAATGATAAAAAAAGAAAATCATAAATACTGTTTCATATAGCTGGGCAAAGTGAACGAAAAATTGTATTTATTATGAAATGCATAAATAAATCCAAATAATTACCATTCACCAACTTTGAAAAGGTTTAAAAGGTTTGTTTTATAGGAACAATGCCCTATATTAAATATACCAGATACGTGAGAATAACTATTGCCGAGTTCATGAAGTCTGTTGAATACGGCATTACAAGTATACACTGTCCGTGAATTGTTGTTACAAAAAAAACAAAAAATATCAAGATGTGTCCACCTCGATGTATATTATTTTATATTTTATGCCGACCATGCCTGAGGTCTCGGCTTAGATTCCGATTCGAACTGAAATTTTAATTTTTAAAGCAGCCGTTACTAAAATGTTTTATTGTGTCTGGACAGAATATGATACCAGCTCTTTAACTTCACAAATGTCGACAGATGGAAATACCAAAAGAATATTGATGTTTAAATATTTGCAAAATGTGAAGAATATTAACGATTTTCAACCTCACTAAAAAAGCAAATCATGAAAAATTTATTTCTAATCCAATTAATTCTTCCCTACTCTTTGTTACAACTTTCACGGAATTCACAGCAGTAGCATTATGTTGCTTTCAAAGAAATACTCGTAATAAGCGTATTCAAATGTTGGGTTTTTACTTTGATGGAAATCTTATAATCTTTCCTCAAACATCAAAGGCTATTTTTGTCCTAATGTTTACAACCAAATCAAAACAATTCAACCCCTGGCTTTTACAGTTTTATTCATCGCTTGACCTACATTATGAAAGGGACGTGTTAAAGATTTCAAAGCGCGGTGTATTATGAGATTAAACATTACGTACGTAGGTAAATTAGATTATTTAACAATGTTTGATTATGTCCAAATGCTTGCAGACTGGCTGGATTTCCTCCCTATGGAGTTGTTCGTATTTAAATTTATTTCAACAGAGAGGGAAAAAGTTTTCGAGAAGGGAATATGGAAGTCTAAGCATTTACAGGGCTTATGACCTGTCATTGGCTGGTTTGAGTGACCGTTTCAGCTCTTTTACTTCACAAAAGTCAACAGATGGAAGAGTTGAGGAAATGTGGATGTTCAAACATGGGCAGAATGGTGAATGTTACACAGTGTGTAAAGTGGCCACTTAAACCAGCCAATGACAGGTCATAAGCCCTGTAAATGCCTAGACTTCCATATTCCCTTCTCGATAACTTTTTCCCTCTCTGTTAAAATAAATTTAAATAGATTATTTAAGCTTATTCGTATGAAGACTTTATCCATTCTTAATTAAATTAAAATGTTTTACATACAATTTATAATATCCCCCTTTTCTCCTTGGATTATAATTACCAGGGCCCCGATCGCGAAGTAAACAGCGTTTTCTTCGACTGTCTATAAAAAAAAACTGATATTTGTGTACGAAAATGAGTATATTTGCATGAACCTTTAAAATATCTTCGTCGGTGACCTATTATTGAGCATGTTTATAAGAGAAAAAAAAATTAATTCCTACTTTTCATACAGAAAACTTAAATTTACTTTGAAGATAAAATTGAAGATAAATGATGTTAACTTCCCATTGTAATCGGGGCCCAGGGGTGGTATTCTGAATCTTCTCAACAGTGACAAGACTTTGGTTCATATCTAGCCACACTCAAAAATAAAAATTCTTCAAATCAATCACCCTCTAGGGGATAGAGAAGATTCAAAATACCATCCCAGGTTGAGTCGGAAACTACGTTTACAATTTTGAACTGCTGCATGAAATAATTGTTAATTAATATTTGTAAATAACCACATACCGAATTATTTATATTTAATGGTTTCGTCGGGACATTAATTACTCGAACACGCCAATCCCAATATCCATCTACAATAGAAGTTGAACAAGAACATGACATGGTATTTGAAGCTAACACCAACGTGCACTGATAAAAAGCTGTGTTTACAATTATAAATTGCTGTATTCAATAAATATTAGTAAATACACCGTACTGATTTTTCAAAGTCTACCGGTTTCGTCAGGGCTCTAATTGCACTAACATGCTAATCGTACTATCCACCTCTACCATAAAAGTTGCACAAAAATAAACTCTTTTCCCAAATCTGTTCATAAAAAATGTATATTTCTTCGATTTCAAATAAACACTTTAAGGTTTTAAATTTTTTTCTATGTAATTGAAAATTAAATATTTCCTTACAATCAGACAACGAAAAAAAAAAAAAAATGTAAACTTTAAAATTTGTATAATGTAATAATGTTGTATAATGAATTTTACAATATCAGTGCTCGTGCAGACAACACTAAGAATTCAAAGCAAAAAACACACTCGTCAGATCAAAACTGCCATTTTTTTTTATTATACTGAGACAATGCGGCATTGCGCAAATACATGCTAAAGCTGCATGTATTTTCTTTTAGTTCTGTCTGGAGCATGATGGTTGCTGGTTGCTAGCCGACTTCACCCTCAACTTGTTGGTAATTTAAAAAGATATTTCCATAATGTTATGTTAGTTGGGCTATTTCGATGTATGTTTGGTGAAATAGCAATTGTTGGTTTTGTATTCATGTTATGTATTCATTCGAATAAAAACTGAATCAAAATTATGCTAATATCTGATTTATTTACTACGTCAACATTTTTTTCTACGAATTATCGCTAGTACCGAATAACCTCAAAGTCTCGTCGTTGTCTCGAGATTCAAATTTGTGTCGAGGCTGGAAGCTATAGTGGTGTTTTAATTTCACGGGTAGAACTATGTACAATGAAAGCGCCCGCCCGGCCTCTTTCCTGAAACTGTTGATAAATATAAGCGACTTTCAAGAACATTCTTATTCTTTTTGATTGTTAGATATTTACATATTTATTACAGCAATTAACAATGAATTATTTATAAAATACTTTAATTGAGTAGTAAAAGTATTCATACTTTTATTTTGTTTTTGCTGGTAAGTCATCTTAACTGCCTAATAAGGAATAACTTTTTCGTTCTAAGACAGTAAATAATGTATTTCTTAAAGTAATTTTTGTCTTAAATACAATTTATTTTAATAAAACATTTTAATCGATTTTGATAGTTTTTCAAACATAAAGTTAAGACATAATACGTCATAAAGTATTTATAGATGAGATACACTTACTTACAGTATTATTGCTATTATTATTATTGCTGAAATTTGAAATTTAAAATCGAGTTGTGGTCCCGTGGCTAATGTCACGGACTCACGGATCAGAGGTCCGAGGTTCGAACCCCACTCTACCCCAACTTGATTTCCATTTATGATGGTGAGTTATTTACAACTCGTTAAAAATGGCCACCAAAATTGAAATATTTGGGTAAGTTATAAAAACGCTAATATTTTATTTTTTATTTTTTAAAAATAAAAAATGTTTATGTGTGCACTATTTCCAGATATAAAAATAAAAAATAAATAAACCCCAAATATCTAAATCTTACGTCAATACCAGTAAAACTAGAAATCAGTTTACGTTTCTATTTACATACACCTATTTTTTGTATTTTAAGTACTAAACTGCATGTTTTCCCGTTTTAAGAAGGTAAACATATTTTTATTTTAAATTAATATAGATAATATTTAAAAAAATGAATTTATTTAACAATGTTAGATTATGTCCAAATACTTGCAGACTGGCTGGATTTCCTCCTTAGGGAGTTGTTCATATTTAAATTTATTTCAACAGAGAGGGAAAACATTTTTGAGAAGAGAATATGGAAGTCTAGGCATTTAAGGGCTTATGACCTGTCATGGCTTATGGCTGGTTTAAGTGGCCACTTTACACACTACATCTTACCTTCATATAACAAAAAAATTCAAGATATGGTGCGATTGGTGTACTAATGCAGTGTATTTAAGTGTGTGTCGTAATAAGTTACAGCACGCTCACGCCTTCGCCCATGTTGTAAGGCCATAACAGGTAACGGAAGGCATTTTATGGGCGAAACTTGCTGCATGGTGCTATGAAATATTTTGAATTATATTTCAGGTATGACACAGCAACAGGGCACTAAAAGCACTCAACATACCCTACAAAAGGTTGTTCAAGATTTCTACTTAATTATTTTATCATACTATTAATATTTAAAGCATTAACTTAGCGGTCAAACATTTCAATAAATGTTGTTATTTTTTGTATCCTACCACTAACCAAATTTTCTACATCTACAGGTTTTGAGACGTACTCTTCATCAGGACAATAATAAGAATTTAAATCTAAGTAAATCTGAGTCAAGTATAATTGATAAGATTAAGAAAGGGTCTTTGAGATGGTTGGGTTACGTAGAACAAATGAACGACGAAAGAATGGTAAAACAAGTATATATGGCGAAAATGAACGGCAACGTAAGACGAGGACGAACAAGGAAGACGTGGCATGATCAGATAAACCAAAATCTTAAGTCTGGTCATGTCAAAAGCAGACAGAACCGAAGGGCATGTATGACAAGATGTATGAATGTGGAAGAGGCTAGGATTGTATGCCAGGATAGACGTGTGTGGCGGTCTATTCTCTCTGCCTACCCTTACGGGGAAATGGCGTGATGGTAGTTGTAGTACTGGATAAAAATGGAAAAAAGCAGTATGGTCCAGCCGAATACTAAAAAGCGACTGACCCCCACTTACCCGGATCCGTTTAAAAGATCCAGTGGCCTCTTTTTAGACCCGCACACTGAAAAGATAATTTTTTCAAGCGATAGGAACGATTTATTATTTTATTTTATTTTTCCAAAAAAATTTCGAAAAAAATCATATTTTCTATATTTTTTTAATTGTTTGACAGTAGCCATCTAGTCGAAAACACTCGTTTTGGTCGAATACACACAGAACTGTAGTGTTTATCCACCCGAACCTGTTTTTTTAAATAATTATACTCATCAGTTTATTGTCAATATCCTTCAGCAGAGTTATGTACTTTGCATCTTCGTAATGCCTTTGGTTAACTACAGTTAAAAATACTGAAAAATTAAAGTTAAAATTGACATTTTGAGATGCTTTGTCATTTTCTAAACACAGTGCAATATGCCAGGAGTACCTTTTCAAAAGGCTTTATATGGGTTGAAAGGTTAATGGCTTTAGGGGTAGAGATACAGGGGAAACTCCTAGATGGATTATTCACGTTTCAATATTCAAACCATTGCAGAATTTTAATATCTCTTCGGATTCAATTAATTTTTAAGTAGTTATAAACATAGATGCTTTTTTTTAAATGTTACTAAATGCACAAATAAAAATAACTGACTTTTCTTTGTCTACGGTTTTTGAGGCGTACCCGTCTCTGCGTCAGGACGCTAATAAAACTAACATGCAAATCTCACTATACACCTTCACCATAGTTGTTGCACAAAAGTATAAAACCAACGTGCTGATGTGACACACGCTTTTAGTAGCTAACACTTACGTAAACGAATTATAATTTATGAAAATGTTTCACGTTGTTGAAAACAGGAGAATGAGTGTTTTTTTTAATTGTTACTAAATGCACAAAAAACTTACAGACTTTTCTTTGTCTACCGGTTTTGAGACGTATCCGTTTCTGCGTCAATACGCTAATAAAACTAACATTCAAATCTCACGATAAACTTTCACCATAGTTTTTGCACAAAAGTATACCACCAACGTGCTGATATCACACACGCTTTTAGTAGCTAACACTTACGTGAACAAATTATAATTTATGAAAATGTTTCACGTTGTTGAAAAGAGGATATAAGGCGACCATTATAATATAATATCTTTCGTGTGACAAGAAGGTAGTATACATTATATCTGCCAATCTGTAACTCTAACTACGCACAACACTCTTTCCTCTATCGTTTTTGCTCAAATTTCAATGCTTTTTTTTCATCTATTGATATATTTAACATGCCCCTTAATTTATTAAATAAATTAAGACTCATTCTTTCTGGCTGCGATACGCTTCCACTTGCTATTTAATGATGCTCATGCCTGAACACTTACTCCCACACAAATACAGATAAACACACCTCTACACTTACTCTCATACAAATACACACAAACACACCCTTTTGTTGAACCACAATTTAAAATGTCTGATTTTTATTTAGAAACTTTGCTGGTCTGCCTTTAAACTGTATCTTTTTTATTTTATTATTCCATTGCTGACTGTTTGATTCTGTAAATTAAATAAATGAATAACGGAGTTATTGCTTTGAAATTTAATAATATCTTGATATTGAAAACCGTTTTTTCATGCCTCCGAAACCTGGGTTAGGATAAAGAATATTGAAGGATCCATTGCAGTTTTTGAAAGAAGAATATTCAGAGTTTTCTATGGCTCTGTGAAAGAAAACAACCATTGGCGTCGTCGCTATAATACAGAGCTATACGATATCTACCAGAACGCCCAATGTAATCGACTCCATCAAGATGGGGCGCTTGAGGTGGGCTGGCCATATAATTAGACCGGACGACGAAAATTCCATTTAACGCCTTACTCTCTCTGTGCCACAAGGACGACGTGGCCAGGAAGACCCTAATTGCAATGGATGGACCGCATCAGTGCCGATACGACAATGTTGGAAGTGGGGAACTGGAGAGGAAGGGCATCAGACCAGCATGAGTGGAGGAGACTTTTTTAAAATATTTTTTTGATTCGTTTATTTTTCCATACACATATTATTTACAAAGAGATATAATTACAAAAATACACTTTAGAAAAATACATCTTAAAATTAAGCTATAACATGAATTGGGAAAAATGCCCACAAAGACTTCAACGTCTGAGCGTGGGCCATTATTTTTTTAATTATTAAAAATTAATAGCATACATATATGGTATGACATGAACATGAAAAAAAGAAAAGAAAAACTAAATTAACATATGCTGATATTACGAAAACATGATTTATTTGCAGAATGCATTTATTTTTAATTTTAATTATTTTTTAAAGAATGTGTCTATCTGTTCCTTCCATGCTGATCCAAGACCTTAAACCTACCTTAAAATGTACTAGTGATTTGATGTTTTGTAGTTACTAAACAATTCTCTATTCAAGTAAACATATTTTATGCACTGATATATACAATAATTTTCTATGTATAATTTATTACTAGGAAATAGTCTATGTTTTTTGTAAATTATTTTGATTATATTTTTCTGTGTAATTTCTATTGAGTGACTATGCGCGTCCAAAACTCCTCCCCACGCTATTATACCATATGTTATCGAAGACTGAATTAAAGCATAATATACCATTTTTAATTTTTCTTTGGTTAAGATATTTTTCAGTCTTTGGAAAACATAAGATAAATATCTGAGTTTATCTGTTAGTTTAGCTATGTGTTTTTCCCATTTTAGTCTATAATCTATGTATAAACCCAAATATTTATACTTCTGGGTTTAGTCAAGACCAACCCCGGGGTGTCGAGCTTATGATGATGATGTTAACGAAAAGCGGACTATAGCGAAAAAAATAATTTTATTCAACAATTTTTTAAGCTAGTCCAAATTTTTGTGAACAAGGACAGGACTCAACCCTCTGGGGAGCTGTTAATATTTACATATTTCTACAGATACTAAGAAAATTTTAGATAAGGGAATGTAGAAGTCTAGGCATCCATAGAGTTTATGACCTGACATTAGCTGGTGTTTTGTAAAAGGTTGGAAATATTTGAAGAAAAGAAAGAAACACGGAAACGGAAACGGAACTACCTTCGTAACGATGAGGTTGTTCTTCAATTTTAAGCACTGGATGATGAAATTTACTATGAATTATGTAACGGTTTATGATTACTTTTACAACGACGCGCGACGAGGGCAAGAATTTTCATGCAGTCTAATGTAATGTCAACAATGTTGTTTGTTTACTTAACCAATGATGATAAAATTTTATCCTCTGATTTGATTGATACCAAATCAAATTTAATTTTCTTTGCATCTCATCACCTTGATTGTGACTGCATTCATTACAGTTGACGTTTGATTGTCAGTCGTCAATCAATACCCTAATTCCGTTTCCTGTTTCCGCCCCACTTCCACTTTGGCGGAAGCAGTACCTTCCAGTTTCGTCAACGGAATTGGAAATGCTCTTTTGGCTTTCATTTTCCGACCTCATTTGCACGCTGAAAACATAACACAGAGTTCTCTAAAAATAGAAGCAAAATCGTGTTTTTAGATTTTTATCAAGAGATTACATAAAAATGTTTTCTAAGAAATTTATAAAATTGATTTTTTTATACGTTAAACGATTTATTTGTTTTTTACTAAACGGTACAAGTGCCTTTTACAATATTAATATAACATCACAATAACATGGATATTCCATTTATGACTTTATTCAAAAACTTAGGTATTATCATTCATAAGCATTTATGGTGGCACGATCAGGTTAACGAAGTTAGTCGTAAACTTATAGCAGTTTGCACTAACTTAAAAGATTATAGAATTTCTTGCCAAATAATGTTAAGCAAACATTAGTCCAGAGCTTACTTCTTTCACTCCTTGACTATGCGGATATATGTTATCCAGATGCTAACTCTGAATTACTTGATACGTTAGAACCATTGCAGAATATTTGTATTCGTTATATCTTTGATCTTCGCAAATTTGACCACATAACCGAGTATGGCATGCAACTACACTGGGTCAGTATCAGACATAGAAGAAACATTCACATTTTATCACTTCTTTATAATATTTTAAATAATCCCACTCCGCCTGTTTATCTGAGAGAGCTCATCCGACCTCTTTCCATTACCGACTATATTTTCGTTCTAGTAACGAGAGAACCTTTTTAATACCCTGTCATCGCTCTAATTTTCTTGCCTCCTCTTTCACGGTAGTAGCCGCTCGATTGTGGAATAATCTACTCACTAATGTTAGAGATGCCCCTTCTTCATTTACATTTAAGTCAATATTAAAATGTCACTACCTAAATATTTAAATTGTTTCTTTACCCTTTTTCTTTTTTTCCCATCTCCTCTACTGTCTTCAAAGTAAAGTGTTATTTTTTTTTACATATATTTTTATTTTTTTAATCTTTGTAATTAATTTTTGTATAAAATTGTAAGATTCAATTTGTCCATGTATTTATAATTTTCTCAAACTTTGGGTAGGAAGGAAAAATTTGCTTTAAGGCAATATGCCCGCCCTTATACGTATATATATTGTATATGTATACAAAGTGTCAAATAAATAAATACATAACAAGAAATATATTTTTTTAAATTTATTAAAAAAAAAAGTCAAATATACAATCTACTGCCAATTACAATGTACATAGATTATATAATAAGATATCTACAAAAACATTATAGAAAAGTACAATAGATTTTTTCGGTCCATATAAACAATAATTGTAAACAAAGACAAACAAATCACTAATACACATTATGATTCATAGTTAGAGAGGAAGAGTATAAAACTGTAATCCCAGCAAGGAAAGCATCCACGTCTCTTGGTAGGCTGTTCAACAGACCAATCATTCTCCTCACAGGCATCAACAATGGTAAATTTGTTCTGTATTCTGTTAGAACAAATAATCTGTTTTGCCTCGCTCTTAAATAGTTGATCGGTACGTAAATATAATTTTATGCTCTCCTAAATGTTGGGATTGTAAATTAACCCGCTCAGAAGTTTAAAGACCATCATAATCGCGGCAATGCTCCTTCTGGCCCACGAACTTCTGATACCGAGCATACCTAAAAGGAACAATGATGAGTACTGCAATGGGTAGTATCCATACTTCCACCAGTATACAAAAGATATAAAAAAGTCAGTACATAAAATAATTTAACAGTAGTTCATTATCATATGTCGCTTTTGAAAATTAATCACCAGTATTAAACATCCTAAAATATTTATACCGAGATGATTTTTATTTACAGAGACTCAAGTTAAAAATGTCGATATGAGGTGGTATGGGTGAGTGACAAATTGAGGAAAGCGACAATAATATACACGATTTTTTCTAGTTCTTCATATCTGTTAATATTGATTAAATCCAGAAGTTTACAACAATCACATTTATAATTAATGATTGTATATTATTTTTTTTTTACCTTTTATTGTCCTGCGATCTTCCAGATTAAGAAAATTAAAACTATTCAACAAAGACGTGTATTTAATTTATTGTTTAGGAATATGCGATGTGAAATTAATGAATCACAAAAGTTTCGTTGGACTTTTTCAACATTTTTTGTGTGAATATACAATACGGATTTTCTCTTTAAGTACAAAATAAAGTTCAAAACAGTAATTGGCTGTAGCCATGTCTTCTATGCAGTAATAGTATTATTTTGTATACACGGCTTAGTACCTTTTTTAAATACACTGTGAAGTACTAAATTAACATTTTTTATACTTGCATTTTATATATGGCTGTAAATATAATGATCCTACCTTCATCCTTCCTCATTCAAATTGTTGTTGTCCTACCGTCCTGTGAGCAAGTCACGTTGTGTCAAATCTTACTCTGATAAGTCTTTATTATATACCTGCATCTGCATAGTTTCTAACAAAGTAAAATTAGTGTTCTATAAATTGCCTAAAATATACATTTATCAATATTTGCACTGGTATGTGTGCATGTTAATTGTGAAGTGCTTCGTAAAAGAAAAATAAATGGAAAAATTCAAAGTGAGTAAAATTTCTAAAAAGTCCACAATATTATTTTTGTTATCAATGTACAAAACCTAAAAGGTAATAAGCTCAACAAACAAACATAGAAACAAAAAATTAATATAACTACGTACATAAGTTTTTAAGTGATGTAAATAAGCAAATTATATACAAATTAAAAACACCCCTTCACCTACCACATTCAGAAAAAGTAGTGTTTTCCCTTAATTTGTTAATTATAATATGAGTTATAACAGACTTTGTGTTTTAGTAGAAGTGTAGTTAGTAAATATGTTTATCAACAATGTTTTGAGTTAGTCCAATTTTTTGTAGAAAAGAACTGGATTCGGAAAACGAACCCTTGAGAAGAACATAAATTAGTTTTTTTTTTTAAGAACACAAAGTTTAATATTGCTTACATGTCTAGTTGGTTCAATAAATTAAATACTTTTAAAAAAAACATGAACAAAAAGCACAGCCTTAGGCCAAAAACTTGTTGAGAATTTCGATTGTACTTTATATAAAAAAATATAAAGCTTTGTCAATGTTTTAGGCCTATGGAACAAAAGAGCTTTTACATCACACAAAATTTTTTATCTGAGTGAAAAAATTAATAGCTTTTACTAAATAAACTTAACACTCATTATTTGCGAGCAGACAAAAAATTTCAAATGAGTTTTCAAAGCCTTAAAATCGGATCGCATGTGTGAAGCAAATCTAGTTGAACCCAATTTGGCAGTTTAGAAGCTCTTTGTAGGGGAACAGGCTGGGTCAGTGAAAGTTAAACATATGAGTAAGGGTTATTATGTCGATGTGATTTCAAAGGATCTATGATTGATTTTGAGATAGCTTAGTAAGCAAATTTTGAATCTACAAAACGCATTTATTCGCGCAGTAGAATAGTAGGGGGTATAGTCAGCATAAATAAAGCCCGTTTAATATCCGGAAAGGTGAGCTGCAATTTCTTATCGATGAATAAACCTTTCATCGTGTACAAACATTTTGTACATACTGTTCGTTTACATAATAAAATAAATAAATAAATATTTTACCAAAATTTCATTTTAAAATGACGAAACTAAAAAGAGGCCACCTCTATTGGTTGTTGTTTTTTTTAAGTAATATTTTTTATTAACTCTTAAAGGACTGTGCTAAAAATACCTCCTTGAGACAGTGTGGCAACGTCATGTTTGATTAAGCAAAATATGTCATGTTTTTAAGAAAAAAAAAATTAAAAAGAATTCAACACATAAATATTTATTTCTTCATTTATTTT
Organism: Micrasema longulum; assembly: GCF_059751315.1. Taxonomy (NCBI): domain Eukaryota; kingdom Metazoa; phylum Arthropoda; class Insecta; order Trichoptera; family Brachycentridae; genus Micrasema; species Micrasema longulum. The sequence goes on from NW_028277881.1 coordinate 133,435, forward strand.
ATTGGGTAAACAGTTTGTGCTCAAATATTGTTATTTTATTTGTATATTAGTGTAAGACACTCATGCACACACCAAAAATTTTGTTTATACTTAATAAAATAATAATAATTATTATTATTTTATTTTTATTCCATGAAAACAGGCCGGCCAGAAGGCCGTATTACAGTAGTAAATTACAGCACAGAAAATCCAGGCTTGAGAAAAATCTCATTCAATTTTTGTGTTCTCACCGAGAATCGAACCAAGAACCTTCCGTGCGTGAGTCAAGCGTCTTCACTGGAGGCCACCAAATAAAACAATTGTAAAAGATAAGAAATAAAAAAAATGTATAAAATAATAAAGTTAATTGAATATCGGCTTTTCTCAATAATTTACATACATTGTCGTAATAAATATCACCCTCTGTAAATCTATAGTTGTATTGCTGGCATATTTTAGGTATTGTAGATTGTTTCAAATAGTTTGTTGACGCGTTGTCTGTGTAAAACAGAAGATTTTGTCTTGTCGTCTAGATGGCTTTTGAAAAGTTTTGTAATCATTTCGGAGAGTCGATCATGTCCAATCAATTTAATCCCAGTCAGCGAAGAATTCACTTCCCTCTTTTCTCAATCCAATAGAGTACATTTTATGTACTTCTGGATTACTTTCTTTCAACACTAAGATGCTAAGGCTACTAGATTACAGAGAGCTCCTTCGGGCAGCTTTTCTCGTTTGACAAGGAGCAAATTTTCGGTGTACTCGTATGTGGGCACCGCCAAGGAGATTTATGTCCTCAGATGCAGTGTGCGGTATGTGGTGGGTAAGCTGTCGGTCTAGATAGCTCACGGAATGGAAGTCTTTCAAGTGGATTGGGAGAATCAATTTTATTATTTTTTAATTTGTATAAAAAAAACTGCTCCAACATTATTCTTAGATTTTTAAGGGAATTTACTTCATGTAAATAAATAATTGAAATATATATCATCATTCCTTTCCGCACCTCATGGTGCATAGGGCGCTGCATAGGAAAAACCAATCGCAGCGTATCTTGATCATGCAGGTAAGATGATCAGTCTTACGCTTCAGGTGCCAGTCCAGGGACTATTTTAGCGTAAAAACGCCTTTTTAAATCAATATTTAATTTCAACCATGTCGGGAATCGAACCCGAGACCTCTTGCATGGTTGGAAAATGCGCTGACTTCTTACACCACGAGACCGACAAATATATATATTGCTGAATAATCTGTTTTCCATTATTTGTAAAAATAATCAAGTAATTTAAGCACGTTATAGCAAAATATGACTAAATTATTTAAACAAATTAGGGATATACCATTTTTCAAATCTTATATTTTACGTAGACCAAGCAGCAAAAACAGTAGTAAAATCACCAAATTTTGTTTAATAGGTTTCAAGCATCGTACTTATTTTATGCCTGCACCTTGATAATACTCATATTTGAAATATTTGTATTCTTTGAAAATTGCAAATTATTTTACAAAATACAGGTGATAAAGGTTCTAGATAAGGTTTTCACGCTATCCACACACGTGATCGATTTTCCCTCCGTTTTCAGCCAATAAGATTACAAGGATGTGTATTCCAAAGGATTTGAACGATATGAAAATAGAATACAAATCCGCTGGGCCCGTTCTTCGTAGGAACTCCTTTGGGGAATACAAAAGTAGAAAGCCGTTCGCATTTAAGGACATGTTTGATAGCGTTTATGCAAAAAGGATTTTTAGCCATCAAAAAGTCCACGAATATTTTTATTAATATTGAGGTCGATTAAATCTATTCGAAATAATAATACCTTATTTAAGTTTAATTAATGATAAAAAAATTCGAAAAAAGGAAATCGCATAGGGAGAAGTCTGTCTTGTAATGAAGTGTATGGCGCATTTGTTTACTATGTTCAGAGCCTCGATTATGAACGCTATCTTCATCTGTATATATCGAGACGGTATACTTAACTTCTGGACTATTTGTATCTTACCTCGGTATGTTCTACTTACTTGTCATATCGACATCATGATCGAAACAAGCCAATGATATGACCGCAAACAATTAGTCCGCGTTCCTTAGGTCATTATCATTTAAAATAGTTCTCATTAATATTTTAAATAGGCTTCTGTAATAAAAAGTGCTCCCTTCAAAGCAATTATAAACTTCAATAAATCCTAATTCAAGCAAAAATGCTCGGTTGAACATGAATTTTGCAAGATTTTTGGAAATCACCTAGACGGTACGCTTAACGATCGTCTGTATGTATCTACTGATTGACTACAAAGCCGGCTCCTATAACGTCTCGTTACATACACTCGGAAAGATAGTAAAACAGTTGGAAAAAATAAAATAACTAAATTATTTTTTTAAGTGGTAACTTTCTGACGCATGTAATCTGTGTCTGACGCCTAGATACTCTTATTTGTTAATAGGAGAGAACCTAGCGACATTATTTTCACATCTAGGCTTTCGTTTTATTTAAGTGACAGTAATGTCGGAATTTAATTCGACTTCAAAACTGACTTATTTTTCTCTCATATTTTAATAGGCTTTTAATAGGAAAAAAAGTGCCAACCTCAAAACGATTAAAAAAATTTAATATCATAATTGAAGGAAAAATTGCTCGGTGGAACAAAATTTTTGACACTTTTAAAGCGTAGATAAACGTATCGAGGGGTTCTAGACCAGTCGGTATAAAATGATGTACTTACATCATAACTTGATGGTGGGGGTATCGGTTCTATACCTTTGTAGTAGTCATACTGAAGCTATGTCATTTTTGAGCGTAGATATGTGTACGGTAATGTACGCTTTCCCTTGATTCATATAGATGTACCTATCCAAAACTTGAAGGTGGGAGGTCAGTAGTATATTTTTTAATCGCTAGAGGGAATTTATCTTCAACTAAACCATCACCTAGATGGTATGTATAGTTGACGATAAATTATCTCTAGCGATTACAAAGATACTCTACCAACTCCCCACTTTCAAGTTTTAGGTAGCTACATCAATATGAAACAAGAGGAAACGTATTGACACTGCATTCCGCATATCAAGGATATTAATTTTTTTCATTAAAATTAAAACACAGTCCACTCCACTAAATAGTATTGTAGAAGCCCTAGGGCTTTGCCCCCGCGATTTCTCGCCCCGAATCCGCATGGGAATTCGTTTTCCCAACACATTAATTTGCCGAATTGTGGGAAAACTATTAGCACCATACCGGAAGCAAAACACTACGATGATGACTGAATTATTTTTTTCCGTTCTATGGAAAATCGTCAGATAATTTTTAACAATTATTTATAGTGTGCATATTTTGAATAAGCTGAAAATGAGACATTTTGCATCCCATAGAATAAACGCCACGTATTTGTTAGCAGCGCACTAGGCGAGCATGACGCGGACGTCAACGTGACTTGAAGCCAACTGCGAGCGTTTTTAAACCCGAAAATTATAAAGGAGAACTTGTTTCTTATTAACAATATTTAGAGTTTGTCCAAATTTTTGTAGTAAAGGACTATATTCAACTCCTTGGGGAGCTGTTAACATTATCATATTAAACCAGCCTAAGATTATAAGCCCTGTACGAGTAGATGCCTAGACTTCTATTTTGTTATGTTAATGTTAACAGCTTCCCAGAGAGTTGAATCCAGTCGTTGTCTACAAAAATTTAGACAAACTCAAAATATTGTTGATAAATACACCTGGTCCATGAAGAAGTATAGAAATTGAAAACTTAAAATTTTCAGGCGTAGCCTAGATATGTAGGTGAAATAATTCAATCAGATGAATCTCACCCGTATAAATAAAGGTTATAGTTCTTTAACTTCACACACATCAACAGATGTAAAAATTAAAAGAATATAGGTGTTCAAATATGGTCAGAGTGGTGAATGTTACACATTGTGTAAAGTGGTCATTTAAACCAGACAATGACAGGTCATAAGACTTGTAGATGCCTAGACTTCTACATATATTGCCTTCTCTAAAAAGTTTTTTTTTCATTGACAGTTATATCGTTTTTATCATTAGAATCGTATAAATCCACTCAAAACATTAAATATTGATTCTTTAATTGATATTCTTAATTTGGGAAAATACCCCAACATTATTTATTTATTTATGTACGACATTTCTGCCAATTACGTATATGTGGTTTAAAGAGTACTCAAAAATAAAAATATTAAAAAATCGAGTATGATATATTAATATACTTGTACTGTACATATTATAAATTACTTGAAATACATACATATTTTAAAGTAATTATAACATAACAAAATACATTAATCAATCAAATTATAACTATTCCAACCCAATTTCATGAAGTTGATTTGCTCTTTTTGATAAAAATATGCTGGTCAATTTATTTTTTAAGTTAGAAAGAGATTAACTAAATATTTCGAAATATGATGCATATTCATTCCTGCTATTCTGTAATCTAACAAGAGGTGAGTTATATTTAGCCACCGTTCGAGAATTTTGACAATAAAATATTGTGGATGTTCTGCTTAACCTAGTTGGTACATAGAATGAAATCAACTTCAGTAGACCGGGGTATTTAGTAGACATTGGTTTTATTATTTTATAATAAGACATTATTAAAATAACTAGAACGTGCAATGTGCACTACTTTCCCAATTTATAGTTAAATATTTGGATTTGCCTTTGAAGCAGACTACTGAACTTCTAAAATTTTATTTACACGTAAGTTAAAATATTAAGATACGTTCACATAACACTTTGAACCCCTTTCTTTCAAGGTGAATTACATTTGATTCAAAGATCATGTTCAAATTATCTGAACGTGAACAAACTCCCGGATGGAAAGAAACGAAAAGGGAAATGGGTCGTGATGTAATCGGTACCATTCAAAGTTTGCCATAAAAACTAGTTGTATTTTTGAGTAAACGGATGTAAAATTTTCCATGTGTTTTCAAATATTCGCGGTATTTATTTATTTATTTGATTTAAATTATTAATTTACAATTCTTGTTAGAATTCCATTGTAATTATGTTATTACTAATATTTACATATAAGTAACCAATTAAAAATACTTGGTACACTTCCATTTATTTATTTTTATTTATTTTATTGCATTGGAAAGCCAACAGACATTGATTAATTTATATAATACAATTATATTGTAAATACATATCATAAAGTCCAATTAGAGGCTTCCACATAATATTTTTATTGTAAATGTGTCACATAAAAATTATACTCAACATAAAATAACAAATCATACAAGACTTGATTAAAAATGTAAATGTAATACATTTTATTAAAAATTTATCTACTTATGAATATTGGTCACACAGTTGCACATTATTATATATAATACAACTATAGTTTACATATTACAACAGAGATGAAGAACATTAAAGAAAAGGTAATATAGAAGTCTAGGCATCTACAGGGCTTATGACTTAAACCAGTCATTGACAGGTCGTAAGCCCTGTAGATGCCTAGACTTCTATATTACCTTTTGTTAAATATTCTTCATCTCTGTTGTAATATGTTAATATAAACAGCTCCCCAGGGAGTTGAATCCAGTCCTTGTCTACAAAAATTTGGACAAACTCAAAATATTGTTGACAACTATAGTTAACCATTGACCATCTAGTGTACATTTATTATGTGCCTACATACAGAACTGCATATAACCTGCATAATATAGGCTGCGGATTCAAGGCGCAACATCATAACTTGAATTATTTTTGGAAATTTCATTTATAGAGAAAGTTAAATACTGAAAAATCGTTCTATCAATTAGCGCTTTCACCCTCTAATGTGTATCTTCAGACTGGTAAACATTATACAGTGTAAGGAGAATTTATATACAACTAGATATCATCTTAAGTGTAGGTACATTTAGTTTTATATAAATTATACTTATACTGCATAATGCTTACCAGTCTGAAGATGCCAATAAGCGGGTGAAAGCTCTAATTGGTTGAAAAAATAAGTGAAAATATACAAAGTATTTTTAATTAGTAACTTATGTGTATATTTCATCATTCGTTTATTTATTTAGTTATATTATGTGAATATGTTGGATTTTGTTAATTGTTTTAAGGGAGCTCCAACAAAACATAGTTATGCAGAAAGTAGCCGGTCTACAATTTTGAATTAAGGCGATATTAGAGCTATTGAATTAAGAAAGGTAAATTCCATGTTCTGCTTAAAACCGCCAGGCCGCTTTTATACCAAAACTGTAATGATCACCTTCTGTAAATTTCAATATGTCATGAAATTTAATGTCACAAAATAAAGTGGTGAGCCAGATTAAAAAAAACATGAAAATATTTTTAAAACATATACTATTGCAATATTTGAGTTTGTCTAAATGTTTGTGGACAAAAAACTGGATTTCACCCCCTCGGGAGTCGTTAAGATTGACAAATTACAACAGGGAATGAGAATACTTTAAAGAAGGGAATATGGAATTCTAGGCATTACACAGTGTGTAAAGTTGCCACTTAAACCTGCCATTGACAGGTCATAAACCCTGTAAATGCCTACACTTCAATATTCCCTTCTTTAAAGTATTCTCATTCCCTGTTGTAATTTGTTCATCTTAACGACTCCCGAGGGGGTGAAATCCAGTCTTTTGTCTAAAAATATTTGGACAAACTCAAATATTGTAATAAAACCAACTGGTCCAAGAAGAAGTAAAAAAAAACTTGAAAATTGTTTTCAGGCGTTGCCTAGTGTTTGAAATAATTCAGTCAAATGAATCTCTTCACAACAATAAAGGTTTCAGCTCTTTAACTAATCAACAAATTGAAGAATTGAAGATATATGGATGTTCAAACATAGGCAAAATGGTAAATGTTACACAGTGTGTAAAGCGGCCACTTAAACCAGCCATTGACAGGTCATAAGCCCTGTAAATGCCTAGACTTCCATATACCCTTCTTTAAGGTATTCTTATTCGCTGTTGTAATTTGTTAATAATCTTATTGATTTAAAAAATAGTAATAAAAATTAATAGAATGATTGTTTGCAATTAAGTACCGTATTATAAACGTAAAAAAATATGAATAACGTAATGACATAACGTCGACCTCGTGGTGTAATGGTCAGCGCGTTTGCTTACCAAACAAGAGGTCTCGGGTTCGATTCCCAACATGGTTTAGCACCAGAATATTTCACAATCCCTGGACTGGTACCTAAAGCATAAGACTGATCATCTTATCTTTATGTAACAAAAAAAGATCAAGACACACTGCAATTGGTGAACCAATGCAGTGCTCTATTCACCATTAGGTGCTGAAAAGGAATGATGATGATGATGAATGACATAACTCACGTCAGAGTTTTACTAGGGCTGTGTTCTGCAAAACGAACATCTTAGGTTGTGTTCTCAGCCTGAATTTAAATATCATTAAATCTAATTAACGGTAATTCACGGTTTTTTGCGGACAGACCACGAAACTTCAGAGAAACATTCCTGATGGTAAGCTTTAAAAAAAATATTTGATCCCAAAATGGAGTAAATCTTTAATTTCTTGAACCAGCGTCCCTTTCGCAAACCTCTCTTCCTCCTTGACGAAAAAATTGCGAAAAAAACGTATTTAAACAAAGAAGCGATACGCACCAGACGCAGATAAGAGAAACGGCTAGGTAGGAGAGGGGTAGGAGTCGTAAAAGAACTGTTTGTCCGAGAAATGAAGGAGTAACTACATTTTGAGATTACAATTTATTTATTTTTAATGACTTTTTGGAAAAATTTTGTAGTGATTTTTTTTAAAGCTTACCATGAGTAATTTTTTTTCGAAGTTTCGCGGTCTGGCCCTGAAAAACCGGGTAAACATTATTTAACTTTTTTTTGTATGTGATATAATAAATTAATTATTTGTCGAAGTAAAAAAGATTTTAACTATTGTTTTAATTTGTTTATTAACTTTTTTTGCAAAAGTGCTAATAACTCAGGTTCACTTTTCTACGGTTGGCTGCTTTCTGCATAACTACATTGATTCCCAATTGGAGATTACATTATCTCTGTTTAAATCACGTCTGAAGAAACATTTCCTTTCTCTTTCTTAATCTCTCCTCCTTTCCTTTTTCCTCTTTTTTCCTTTTTCCCGTTGAGTAATAGTTTTGATTTAAGGTAATTTATAAACAAATACGTTTATTTATATTTTTAATATTTAGCTTTTTATTTTTTTTTTCTATTGAATATGTTCTGTAACTTGAATTATAAAAATAAAACATTTATTTTATTGGTTGGTTGTAAGAAATTGCCATTTGGCAATAAACCCGCCAATGTACAAATAACATTATGTACAAAAAGTTAAATAAAAAAAAAAGAGATTGAAAATGAATTAAAATGAATTGAATTGAATGAGTTCCCAGTCTGTAGCACTAACTATGCACAACACTCTTTCCTCTATCGTTCTTGCTCTAACTCTAAAGTTTTTTTTTCATCTATTGATATATTTTACATTCCCCTTAATTTGTTTTAAAATAAATTGAGACTTATAATTTCTGGCTGCGATACGATCCCACTTACTATTTAATTATGCACACTCCTGAACACTCCCACACTTATACACATAAACACATTTATTTATTTATTACACATAAACACACATCTACAATTACTCTCATACAAATACACATAAACACATTTATTTATTTATTTGTTAACGGACATTGTCCATGTATACGATTTATTTTAATTGGATGGGGATGTGCAAATGACACACTGATCAAGCAAATAATAGTTGGACGAAAATCTTTAATAAAAATTATCCTAAGAGTCCCAATCAGAACTAGCTCCCTCGGTATATTTGAAAATCTCAATGTAAATTCTATAAAATAACTTTATGCAAAAGCTTTGTTACTATACGCACGTAAACATTATTCTCTACCTTCCGTTACAAATACAAGAGTTACTAGATACTCCACCCTGATGCTGCAAAAAAATAAAAAAATAAATACAACCTTCGGTCAAAGAGGATTGACCTACTACTCGGTTAAAGTGTACAGTCTACTTCCATTATCCATAAGAACAATAAGTAAGTTCTCAAAATATAAAATTGCTATTAAGAAATGGATGGTGGAGGTGGGTTGCACACGGATCGATGAGTGGATCAAGCCGAATATGTAAAATGTATGCACTGTTTATGAATTTTATTAATTAGTCTATATAAATTGGTTATGTTTTTTATGAATATTTTTGTTTTTTATTTTGTTTATTATGTTAATTATAATTAGGTTAATTGGTTTAATTACGTTTTTTTTATTGTTCTTATTTTGTTACTTTTTTTAACATTGTTAAATATATTTTATAACTTTGTTAAATATTATTATCTAAGGCATATTTCACATTTTTGTAAAATATTTCCCTCGGCACGGGACACCCCACCCCAGTGAGGGAACATTATTCTGAAAAAAAAAAATACAAGCAATGTAAAAGTATAAATAAATAAATGGAGTTTAAATGTTACAATAAAAGAATGGTTTAAAATATAAAAAAAAGAAGCATTGACATAAGGAACATTAAGACAAGATCTGGACTATTTATTTAGTGCTCGTTTAAATCGTTGTAAACTTTAACCAAAAAAGTCCAGATCTTGTCGTGAGTTAACAATACGACAAATACGGGTCATGGGAGAATTTAGGCCATAGTTTGTTATATGCTGATCGATGAACAGTACTTCATTGTTTCTCAACTTAACTTGAATTTTTATGTTTTTTATTTCATATTGTATTTATTTCAACTTATTTTTTAAATGTACCTATAATTAAGATAATATTTAGTTTTATATAAATTACCCTTACACTGTATAATATTCACCAGTCTGAAGATGCCCATTAGAGGGTGAAAGCGCTAATTGGTCAAAATAAATAAGTGAAAGTGTACCAAGTATTTTTAAAATTAATAACTTATATGTAAATATAAGTTATTAATACATCATTATAATGGAATTCCATCAAGAATTGTCAATAAATAATTTAAATGAAGTAACCACTCTAGTTTTGTACTTGCAAGTATACATTTACGTTTAGTACACGTGTGCACAAGCTAAAAGCTTTCGTCAATACACAAAAGTATCGATTTGGGATTTTACGGGTATGTGTACAAGTCATAATGTACATAGTCCAATAATTATCACGAGAGAAATGTTCGGAAAGTACATAAATGTTTGGAAACCGCCAAAAATACGAGAAAACGTTTTAAAATCTTTAAGGAATAATCTCAAAATTAAACTTTTTTTATTTTCGAAAATACAACAGAAATTTTATTATTAAATAAAACTATGATCAGAAAATAATTTTAAATTGTTTGTAACTCTAAAAATCTCCTCTTATTCTTATAAACCTCTTTTATTCCTTTTTAAATTTATTTCAACAGAGAGGGAAAACATTTTTGAGAAGGGAATATGAAAATAAAAGTATTTACAGGACTTTTGACCTGTCATTGGCTGGTTTAAGAGGCCACTTTACACACTGTGTAACATTCACCATTCTGCCCATGTTTGAACATCCACATTTCCCCAACTCTTCCATCTGTTGACTAATCGTTTTCTGGCGTTGCCTAGTAGGTGATTTGGTTCAGCCGGATGAATCTCACCCACGTGATAAAGGTTTCAGCTCTTTTGCTTCACAAAAGTCAACAGATGGAAGAGTTGAGAAAATGTGGACGTTCTAACATGGGCAGAATGGTGAATGTTACACAGTGTGTAAAGTGGCCTCTTAAACCAGCCAATGACAGGTCATAAGCCCTGTAAATGCCCAGAATTCCATATTCCTTTCTAAAAAATGTTTTCTCTTTTCTGTTGAAATAAATTTAAATATGAATAACTCCCTAGGGAGGAAATCCAGGCAGTCTGCAATCATTTGGACAGACTCAAACATTGCTATTTTATTTCCTTCGAAATACTCCCCTCCCAATGAGGAAGTTCAGTGGTTTAAAAAAAAAAAAATATTTGTTAATAGACTGTTAAACTAAGTCAATTTTTATTTTTTTATTACATATCGTATTATCGGCGCTACGATTTTTGTTTTGTATTTCTGAAATAACTCGTGTAACGTCAGAGGTTCATTTCCGCTTATTCTCATTCAGTTCTTCCCATTGGTCCAGAAGCGACAAGCATACCGGAAATCTTCCCTCTCAGATCATAGGTCGATTCACATGAACCAGTGACGTCATTTAAAGTAGTGCTTTTTTATCAAAATATTTCTTATTATTTTTTCTGTACATTTTCAAGAAACTTTGCAGTACAATTTAATGCTCTAATTTTTACCCCACGTAAGAAAACATTTTTTGTATCCAATTTCCCGTAGGGCTGAAGTTCCTCATTCAATATACTTATGCCAACTTTTTAAATAAAATCCTTGAAACAATTGTTAAAGTAGATTTTCGGAATGGCCTTTAAAGCTCGCACCGATTTAATTTTAATCTCTTCAGTCGTATCAAAACGGAGTTTTCAGAGCGGTCTCTTCAGCTTTAGGAAAAGCCAGAAGTTGAATGTTGCTGAATCAGGTGAAAAAAATGGTTGTGGAATGATATGAGTTAAAATTTTGGCGAAATGGTCTCAAACCCGCAATGCAGCGCGAAAACGCCATGGTGCAAAAACCAACAATTGTCTACCTATTACATAAAGAAGCAAATATGCGCTTTTACAGCTTATTATTATGGGCAAAATTGAGAAAAGGGGAGCATTTGGAAGACGACTGATGTCGTGGCTGAGGAACATCCGCAACTGGACGGAAGTGCGCGTGGTTGAAGAGCTATTCCGGTTGGCGGAATGCCAACTTCAGGTATCACTCTGGAGTAGTACAAGGTTTAAATTTCACATACGGACTCTGTATCCTGGTTTTCTTTTCTTCCCTCTTTACTTCTTCTCAATTCTGTTCAATGTACTTCATAGTCCTAACGCTTCTATGTACCTGCGTAAAGAAATTTAACGCTTATCAGTTTTTGATTAACCTCTTCGTTCTAATTCTCAAGGCACTCTCTTAATGCCCACCCACATTTCCTCTTTCTTCTTTAACTCATATAGTGTCCATGCCGCTCGACTGTGGAATCATCTCCCGTCCACCATCAAAGATGTTACTATAGTATCTCTGTTTAAATCATGTCTGAGGAAACTCTCCTCTTCCTTAATTTCTCCCCCTTTCTTCTTTTTTTTCCCTTTTCCCATAAAGTAAAAGTATTGATTTAAGGTAATTTATTAAAAATCAATAAAATTATAAAGTATTGTTAATTTCATATTAATATAAAAATATTTCAATTTCTTCCAATATTTTTTTCAAATCGTAAAAAATATCTATTTAAGTATTTGCAGATAGGCTGGATTTCCTCCCTAGGAATGGTACCTAGATCTAAATTTGTTGCAACAGAGAGAAAAAATAGTTTTGAGAAGGGAATATGAAAGGTTACGCATTTGCAAGGCTTATGATTTGTCGTTGGCTGGTTTAAGTGGACACTAATTACACCGTGTTACATTCAGCATTCTGTCTATGTTTGAAAATCCACATTTCCTCAACTCTTCCATCTGTTGACTTTTGTGAAGTGAAAGAGCTGAAACCTTTATCATGTAGGTGAGATTCATCCGGCATCACTAATTTACTTACTGGGCAACGCCTGAAAATAATTTAAAATAGTTAAATTATTTTTTTGTTCATATTGCTTAATACAGACACAGCCTAAAAAGCCACAATATGTTGGTGAAAATGTACACAAATGTTATTTGAAAGGAATAAATAAATTTATATTAAACTTCAATTACAAAAAAAATATGCGCATTTAAAGGCTTTGGTTATTTTAATTATTTTATTTGTTAAAAGACTATCCAAAATATGTCCAAAAAAAAAATTGAATGTGTATGGATCGTATTATTAGCGCTAAGGTTTTGATATTTTTAAATTACACCGCCCGAGACGCCACAAGTTCTTGTAAGTAAATTCTGCTGACTGGTGAGTTAGCCTCCTAGAAATCCTAAATCTATCGCAATATTATTTCGTTGGTTTATTCGGAAAAACGTGTGACGCAGTTCAAAGTAGTTCTTTTTTATTGAAATCAGTTTTATTATTTTTTTCATTAACTTCAGAGGTGAACCGTGAGTTATTTAATAGGTAATCTACAAAAAATTATCATTAATTTGTTCCTGCATATACAAGCACGTACAAAATATGATATTAAAAATTACTGTTTTTTCTGTGGTTTTGTGAAAATCAACTCAAACAAAAAATATTATCAACCACCCGATATACATAGCTTTATTCTTCAGTATTTAAATACAACACTTGCACAAAAGTTTATAACAAATACCACAATTACATTCAGTAGTAACTATTCATATTGAACACTGGCCGATTCTTTTTAAAATGAATAATGCCAAAAAGGCCACTGCAAACGCCACATGTCCTAACTGATGCATAATATGTTCATGGTATCCTATCAATGAAAAATAGTCCTCCAAAAATAATGATCGACGTACTAGTTTTCAAATAATATTTGTAATCTGCAAGCTTGTTTTAGTACTAAAAAAGCTGACTTAAGTTAAAGATGTAAAATAAAGTTTACTTTTTTGTATGGTGGAATAATCTTAGGTAACCGGCTGGTTTCATAATTCACTGAGAAGCTTATCTCAACCTTACTTAATGTACGGATCTCGATATTTGTACGTCTATTGTACATATTTTTATCCTAAGAGTATATACATCTTAGAGTCCGTAGTATTCTAAAGTTTGTAAGAATTTTTGAAAAAGAGGCGTGGTCGTATGTTTAATGAAGACATTTTTTGTTTTCAAATGTTTATAAAACAGGGTTGTCACAAATACACGACTTTCGGCAAATTTTTACAGAGATTGGTAGGGAGCAGGGAGTACAATAAAAACGTTTATTTTTATTTAATAATAAGTTTACTAAAAACATTTTTAATAAATAAAAGAAAGCAATAATAAACATTATAAATAAAATTGTTGGGTACATAAATTGATTTAATAAACAAATATGCAGATATAATAAAAAGTAAAAATGCAATAAAGTTAATTGATTGAGTATAAAATTAAACAATTTGTTAAAATGTTGTCTTACTCTTATAGCAGGTTGTAACTTACATTTTTAAAAACTGGTTAAACGGGGTTTCCAATTCCAAAATATTTTCCAAATTAATTATTTGATTTAATAACTGAAAACAGTAATCTCTTTTAAATTTTATATTTAAACTTGTACCTTTGGAAAGAGTGAAGATGCCACTTCTGATTTGGTGAATTGGAGAAATCACACCGTTTCTCCTAAGAGGTAGGCAGAGAGGAAAGAACGCCATATCACTCTGTCTTTGCATGTAGACCTCGCTTCCTCTACATATAAATATGAAATAAATGTATATTTACCCATAGCGAGTTGGGTTTTTGAAAACATAGGGGGTACGGCACCATTTATTACACGTACCAAATATTATTTTTTTGTCCTAACTAATGGATAGAAAGTGTTTGGAACACACCCAACTGTTATTTCCAGGGGACAATTATTGTTCCGCCTTGTAACATGGATCCATTTATTCTGCCTTATTTTATCTATCGGGAATCCAAAAAAAACTTAATTTACTCAATTATGCTTATAAATTAACTGAAAAAATTATAACATTTATAAATAACATTTAAGTGAATACGTAGTATTTTAAGGCAATGCACAGCCCTAGTAGTTTTAATTATAAGAACCGCCCCAACACGTGGTCATAAAAATACCATTAAAAAATAGCGCAGATGTATTGTTATCTCTTTTAGTTACATTCAATAATAGAGACTTACATATTCTTTCAGGGAGATAAAATGAGATAAAATTATTTTCAGATGTCGATTGACTAGGTAAAAGGTCTTTAAGTTGGCATTTCTTGAACATTCAAAGAAATGCTTAGATTTAAACAATTGAAAAAAAAAATTAATTGCATAAATCTAAATTATAAAACATTTGAATTACACAGAAACAAATGCTATAATAATTGCTCAAATGATTGTAAATGATTTTAGGGCATTTATGTTGAAAACTACCAAAAAAACGTATTAATGTGAAAATATATAATATTTGATAAATACCTGTGATAACTGAAGCGTTTTCTTCCTTTTCCAGTTCTATTTGAACATCCTTCCGTGGCACAAGTCG
Source organism: Micrasema longulum (assembly GCF_059751315.1). Taxonomy (NCBI): domain Eukaryota; kingdom Metazoa; phylum Arthropoda; class Insecta; order Trichoptera; family Brachycentridae; genus Micrasema; species Micrasema longulum. The sequence continues at coordinate 148,549 of NW_028277881.1, forward strand.
GCAGAATTAATTTTGATGTAATTAGCACTTAATACGTAAAAAAATTATCAAAATAACGACAGAGCGATTGACAGTTCGAAGCAATACTGCCCGCGTACGTAAAAAATGAGCATCGTACAAATTCTAAAATCGACTACAAAACAACAAATGAGGACCGTACCCACAGTTTTTTTGTCTTCCTTTCTCTCTTATATAAGAACGTATTGTAAAAAATGAGTCAGCTATAATAGGAAACATGCATTGGATTAGTAAAATGTGTTATTATTCCTCAACAGATGTATATACTTTAAGGTTTTACCACTCAAAAATCAATAAGAAAAGTACTTTTGAAAAATTTACCAAATTTTTTTGAACTTGATTACAAAACGTATTAAAAAAAAAAACTATGCATTCGATTTTTTTATAAAAATGGAATATCAATGGATGTGGTAGAAAGGGGTTTGAAACTTTGATCAATCTGATCTAGAATTTAAGACACTACCATGGGATATAAGTAGAGATTGTTAATTAAATTTTAGTTTCATACACAGATAATTAAAAATGAAATCGCCAAAAAATGAATATTAAAAGACTTTTAATTTTATTACAAATACACACTCTTGGGATTTAATCCTGTGATAAACTCGGGATGAATTTTTAAAACTTTATTTTTTTATCTACCTCTTTGAATAATACTGTCAATATGAATTTTCGTTGTCATTATATAGTCAGCGTTACCGAGATTACTCATATTTTTGGAGAAATAAACCCTTAGGAAATCTCCCTGGCCGAACAAGCTTCGTGGAAATGGCCGTTAAGGGAAGAATGATAATAAAAAGCCTATTTTTTGCTACCTGCCATTAAAGGTGATGGCGTCTGCTTCAGTAAACAGCGCCAGCGCCGCGACGCTTAACTTCTACCGAGAATTTCCACGACGTCTCAAAGGTACTTCTATCTATCCACCTGTATTTAAAGGGGTGAATTAGTAACCTTTTTGGATTGTTTTAAATAATTAAAAACATAAAAATTAATAACACTTGTTACTTTTAATTAAAACAATAAAATATTTAAAAAAGGAAATTAAAAAAGATCATACACCTAAAGCAAAGCAAAAATATTTTTAAAAGAGTTTTTTTGCATTTTTTTTTTGTTTTCATAATAGTAAACCCGTGAACCGAGTGAATGCCAATTAAATTGCGAGCTCTTATATGAATGTGTAGAAAATCAATGTATGACAGGGTTACGAACGACTTAATCAGGCGAGAGTGTAAATTTCAGTCAAGTATAATTGATAGTATTAAGAAAGGGTCTCTGAGATGGTTCAGTCATGTAAAATGAATGGACATCGAAAAAATTGTACGACAAGTATATATGGCAAAAAAGAAATGGCAATGTTAGACAAGGGCGATCAAGGAAGACGTGGCATGATCAGATAAACCAAAATCTTAGGTCTGGTTATGTCAAAAGCAGGCAGAACCGATGGACATCTATGATAAGATGTATAAATGTGAAAGAAGCTAGGAATGTATGCCAGGAAAGACGTGTGTGGCGGTTCATTTTCTCTGCCAACCCTTACGGGAAAATGGCGTGATGGTTGCAGTAGTAATAGTTATATTGTTTAGTGAGCAATGTCTTTACTCAACCGTATTTCTTCGGATGTCGACATCTTTCATGTTCCTGATAGAAAGTTTAGACAGGATGGGTTTAATTTACTTTCGTTACTAGCTAATTTAATTTTTATATTTTGTACTATCAAATTCTTGAAAATTGGAATTATTAATTTTGGGGCCCTTTTCTTTTAATCGTAGATAACCGTGTTAAAAATTGGGAAACTAAATGTGGTAGAGCCGAGTTCGAACTTTGAGCCTCCTGATCCGAAGTCCACGGGACGAGTCTCATTTTTCCTTATTAAATATTCTAGAGTTAAACAACTTTTAAAATAGATATTTCATTTGAAACATGTCGAGAATCGAACCCGAGACCTCTTGCGTGATAGGCAAACGCGCTGAGCAATACGCCACGAGGCCGACATAATATGCATACAACATGCGCATTCTTTTAAATGTCCTTATGTGGGGAAAAGTGGGGACATTCGACTAAAACTAATATTAAATTGATCCATGGTCTACAATACTCTATAGTTAAGCGAATCGTACCTGCAGAGATTTACGAACAAAGAAGTAATAATGATCTCCTGTACAAAACAATCAAAAGTTAAAGGGTTTTCAAAAAAGGACAACCCATCAAGATCTACTACCAGAATGTAAGAGGATTAAAGACTAAGTTACTTCAACTTAAGGTGTCACTACCAACGACAGATTTCCCTGTTTTCTCACTTACAGAAACATGGCTTACTAAAGAACTGAACAATTCGGAATTAGGGTTTTGTAACCACTCGATATATAGAAACGATCGGAACAAAAATACTAGCGACAGGTCTCGTGGAGGGGGTGTATTGATTGCAGTTAATACAAAGTTTTCGTCACGCATATTAAAATGCACTAAAACAAACATCGAACAATTATTTGTTATGATATCATCCAAAAAAGAGAAAATAATTATAGGAAGTGTATACATTCCCCCTATGTCAGATGCAAATATCTACAGGGATCATTACTTAGAAGTTGAAAACCTTCGTAGAAAATACCCCGATGCAACCATCGTCCTCACAGGTGATTATAATTTGCCAAATGTGCAGTGGGATCCTTTGAACAGCAAGACCAAATCCGGCGATGTCATCAACCATGGCTCCAACGAAATCATCGAAATGTCAAATTTTTTGAACCTTCGGCAAGTCAATTATGTTTACAATAGCCTCAATCGTCTCTTGGATCTCGTGTTTTCCAACTCGGACAACATATCTGTGGAAGTTGCAAATGACCATATTCTACCTATTGATGTTTACCATCCACCTTTATTTATTAGATTCAATACCTCGATAACTCAAAAGTACAAAACTTCTAATATTAAGTCCAATTTTTTTAAAGCAGATTATCCAGCAATTAATTCATTTCTTTCGACTACTGACTGGAGTTTTATAAACCGGGAATCAAATATCGATACTATAACTGACCAATTTTATACCATCCTTAACACAGCCATTGAAACATATGTTCCTAAAACCAAGTTTATTTTTAATGAGTATCCTAAATGGTTTAATAGCCAACTTATCAAAGTCATACGTAACAAAAAAATTGCTCATGCTACTTATAAAAAATCTCGAGATATTAACGATTATAATGAGTTTACTAAACTGCGAGCTCAGGCTAAAAATCTCTCCAAAACATGTTATCGTAATTGTATTTCAAAATTTGAACAAGAGGCCCTAAGCAACCCTAAACATATTTTTAAATTTTCTAATACTCTCAATTGTAAAGAGTCTGGAATTCCATCCACAATGTATTATGGCAGTAGAATGGCCGACGCACCACAAGATGTTGTTAACTTGTTTGCCGACTACTTTAGCAGTGTATATAGTTCAGAGACTGATCCAGAACTGCACGATTTTGTTTGTACTAATTTGATTGATTTTAATACCTGTTTGTTTACTAATGCCGATATAAAAATTGGGGTAAGCAAATTGGATCCAAGCAAAGGTTCTGGACCAGATAATATTCCTCCCCTCTTCCTCACCCAGTGTGGTTCTTCCTTGACTGATCCACTTACTAAAATTTTTAATTTATCCATAAAAACTGGTATATTTCCTGAAAGATGGAAAGCCAGCTACTTGACTCCTATTTTTAAAAAGGGTGATAAATCAGATATTGCTAATTATAGACCCATCTGCATGCAGTCAACTATACCTAAACTATTAGAATCTATTTTTTTGATAAAGTTTACTCCAGAAATAAAAAAAGTTATCTCTCCATTACAACATGGATTTATTACAGGAAGATCTACAACGACAAATTTAATGTTGTATCAGCATCGGCTTATGGAAGCTATGGAGAAACGCCGGCAAACTGATACGATCTATACTGACTTTAGTAAAGCTTTTGATAAGGTGTCACATGCGATTTTAGTACACAAATTAAAACTATTAGGAATCTCGGGAAACATTTTAAAATGGTTCAAAAGCTACTTATCATCTAGGAAAATTTTAGTCAAAGTATTCGGTTATGGGTCGTATCAGTTTGAGGCATCTAGTGGAGTTCCTCAGGGATCTCACTTAGGTCCTGTTTTGTTTTTGCTTTTCGTTAATGATATTGTATCGATATTCGAGGGAGTGGACATTCTTTTATTTGCTGATGACCTGAAATTATCTAAGACTATTGCTTCTGTTAGTGACTGCGAATCTCTTCAATTAAACCTGGCGAGTCTATATACTTGGTGTCAGAGAAATGAGCTCTTTCTTAATATTGACAAGTGCAGTGTTATTACGTTTACCCGTAATAGAACTTCAATCAACTTCTCTTATAATATAAATAACACAGATCTCGTAAGAGTTACAGAAATAAAAGATTTAGGTATAGTGTTCGATGACAAGTTGTCATTTGCTCCACACATTGATGCAGTTACTAACAAGGCAATGAAGTGTCTCGGATATTTGCTGAGAACGGTGAAGGATTTTAATTCCATCGATTCGCTTAAATCTTTATATGTTGCCTTAGTTCGGAGTAACTTAGAGTATAATTCAATAATTTGGTCACCTTGCTATAAAATACATAACATAAAATTAGAAAAAGTCCAACATAAATTCCTTCGCTTCATAAATTTTAAACTTAATATTCCCGTTGACCAAATCGACTACAACTTCCTATCAAATAATTTAAAATTGTCTACTCTCTCGAATAGGAGAATCTTAACCGATTTAGTAAACCTATATAAAATTGTAAATGGCGCGCTGGACAGCCCTGATTTAACGCGACTGGTCAATATTAAAATACCTTCCCGTCGCACACGAAATAAGTCGGTGTTTGTCGAGGTGTCCAGCGGGCACAACTACTATGTAAATTCACCTATATCTAGACTTCATCGCCTTGGTAATGAATATGGCAATGTTGATATATTTCGTTACTCATTGAGCATATTCAAGACCAAAGTACTACAGGCGACCGACGCGACTGAGTCTAGTCAATAAATCCTCGATCGTATTTATGTATGCTTAAAAGTTAGCCCGTGTTATGTTTTATATTTTTAGTCTATAAAACCCTTTTCAGTTTTCAACATTTTAAATAACTTCACTTTAAAGTTTAGTTTACCGGTGTAAAAAAAAAATAATTATGTTTTATTTAAATCCTGTTATGCCTTATATTATAAACATAATATAATGTATGTATTATGTCTTAATAGTGTATTATGTTAACTATGTAACTTTATTTTTAAATTTTAATAATATATATATATTTTTTTTTTTTAATTTTTATATTTGAAAAATGTTAATTATGTTTAATGTGTAACTTTTTCTTATGATATAGTATGTATAATGTAAAAGCCCCATGGGCGTCAACAGAAAGAAAATAAAAAAAAAAAATAAAATAAAACTCTACCTGTTCGAGGACTACTGTGACTTTGCATCATTTTGGAACAATTTAATAGTAATTCATTCAAGTTTCCTCTCAAACATAACCATAATACACGCTTTACGTCTAATGATGGCTTGGTAATACCAAAAGTATGTAATAAGTATGGAAATATAACTCTCAACTATTTGGTACCTAGAATTTTTAATTTATTACCAAAAGAACTTAAATTTCATTAAACTTAAATCATATTGCAACAAGAGCAAAATAAAAGAGTGGCTACTCGATCAAAAGTTTATAGATGAATAGTATACTAGGTGTAAATATTTTAATTTTTCATATATTTTCTTGTATTTAAAAAATAAATTTATATTTTAATATTTGTATAAATATGCTTATTTTGATCTTTCCGGCTGTTAATTTTTATCTGTTATTCATTGTTTTTATAAATGTAAATAATATTATTAAGTTAGTATAAATATAATCTTCACCAACAAGCTACAGAAAGTGGCTTGGTGGGATTTTAGTTTTGGTAAAAATATAACAAGTGATTTTTGTTTTTAAATTTAAAAAATGTATAATTATACTGTTAAAATAAAAAGAAGAGATTAATTGTTGCATTATAAATTACATTTTTTTATTTTGCTTCTTCTATCCAACCCTGGTTTATTTAAGGTGGAAGGGGTAAAGCAGTGACAAGTTAATGGTTGTAGCCATAGTAAACACGGTCCTTTTAAAACACATCTAAGAATTATTATTTTTGAAATGTAAAATTGAAGAAAAATGCTTTCCCAGAATACTTTATTTTATTGCTTACACAAATCAAAAAAATTGAAACAAACATGAAAGTATTTTCAAGCGACATCTTTTAAATGTTTTCAAAAATATCAAGAGTTGTGTAAATTGCTTTAAATCAGGCAGTTTTTATTGCTGGCTTCGGTCAAATATTTGTGAAAACATTAGTAGTCGTAGGTTAGGGTGGGGAGAAAAGTGCCATTTTTAAATATTGGATCAAACAATTCGAGTGCATGAGCATTTAGAGGAATTTTAAAATTACTTACTTGTAATTACATAATTGCGGTACAGTTTTTATTTACAAGAATGAAGTTCAAAGATTTAAAAAAAAAAGTCATTTTTCTCAAGGAAATCGATTGACTCTTTTGACCCCGTCAGTAAGGTAAAAAGTTTCGGGGTGCAGGGTAAAAAGTGCCAATAGTAATTTAAAAAAAACTAACATTATGAACAAAAACAGTACTTTTAAAAAAAAAATATATTTATGATTTTAAAAACAAAACTTCTCGTATTAATCGTCATCGAAATTTCAATTTAATTTTCATTTAACATTTTAATGTTGAAAAGAAAGTAGAAGATTTCCTTGAAAAGCATTTCATGGACCCAATTTTCTTACAGAAACTTTTGTAAAAAGACTTGGCATTATATGCAAAAAGTATTCTTATGCGCTAGAGGAAAGCTTTTATTTTCGGAGATTTTTTTTCTTCACCAGCCCAATGCCTCTTTTTGCCCCAAGGAGGACTATGTTTTAGCCTTTTAAGTATTTAAATTAAGTTATTTGAATGAACTAACTTCATTGGATAAAATCTTTAAAATTATAATCATTTTAAAAAAAAATTGCGATCCGAATATAATACTTTTTAGGCAAAAAAAATCTAGACTCATGGGGCAGACGAACAGCGATGAAATCAAAACGCAAACCCCTGTGCATGTAACAGTGTCCGTGAAAAGGATCCATGAAATTAGAATGTGCACATAGTCCGAAATAAAGTAAATGGCCAATCCATCCGTAATTGCTAGAATGAACCCCTTTAAACATTTAGATGTAGGTTCTACAATGCAGATGATGAAACACGCATTTACGTTTTAATAATATATGTGAATCAGGTATAATAAAGAACTAAAAACTAAAAAACCGCATCTTTAAGATCACCTGGGCATGTTAGAGTGCTCGCCCCTTACTTTAAACTCGATAGAATGATCTAAATGAGGAGAAAAAAATTAGCAACACTCGCTCTCCAAACAAAAACATTTTTGGGAAGATTACGAAATGTAGTAGATATAAAAAGTAGTATTCTTATAAATAAAACAATAATATGTTCACACATATATTGCTGTTCTTCCATTATTTTTTTATGTTATGAAGGAGAAATATACAAATTCTTCAAAATAAACCGATGAGGATTATACTCAAAAGAAATATATATTCCAATGTAGAAAAATTTGGTTTGCTCACAGTAAAGCAACAAAATTCATCTAATGTTGCAATTTTTATGCGTAAAATAATTAAAGGGATGAATAAAATGAAAACAATAATAAAATTAAATCAACATTGTCATTCATAAGAAACAAGGGGTAAAAAAAAATAAGATTACCAATGAGATAAACAGAATCTCAAAACTGATTGTATCAGGGATTGAAGCTGTACAATGCGTTACCTGAAGAAATAAAGGAAATAGAAAAAGTCGAAATACCTCAAATTAATTAAAAAAATATGTTGATGAGAAATTTTGATAATAAAATTGGAATATTATGAAAAGATTATATGAGTTCTTAAGATGTTATGAACTAAATAAATAAAGCAAAAATAAATGAAAGCAAGGCTCTTCAAAGATCGTTTCTCTCTTTTTATTTTTATTTTATTTCATTGGAAAGCCAACAGACATTTATACATTTATAAGAATCAATTTTACCATAAATACATATCATAGAGTCCAATTAGAGGCTTCCACATAATATTGTTATTGTAAATGTTGTCACATAAAAATTATATATAACATAAAATAACTAATCATACAAAACTTATAATATTACTAGAAATGTAAATGAATATTGGTCACACAGTTGCACATTACAATAAATAATACAACTATAGTTGATCATACAGTGTTCATTTATTATGTGCCTACATACAGAACTGCACATCACCTGCATAATATAGGCTGCGGATTCAAGGCGCAACATCAAAACTTGAATTATTTTTGGAAATTTCTCTTTTAAAGGATGTTAAAGATATGTTATTAATATCAATACAATTTAATTTTTGATTACACATATGGCAGGTTCTATTTACAAATGAATTTTGAAAAGAGATTGGTTTCTGGTCTGCGTTACTGGGACTCTAAAATTAATAAGTGACAGAATCTTAGGGCAATCTATCATGTTATTCAAAGTTTTATACATAAAAATGGCATCAGCCATGTTCCTTCGAGTTTGGAGAGTTTGGAGTTTAGGTAAGTTTATAGACTCATCTGGACCTGTATTCTGAGTCAACCGTCTAAAATTGCAATACGATAACATTTTTGATTGTATAGATTCAATTCGGTTAATGTATTTTTTTGTATTGAGGGCTCCAAGCGGGAGATGCGAATTCTAATTGACTTCGAACAAATGTGAAGTAAAGAGTTCTAAGTAATTGGGCCTCCTGGCTTGTTGTGGTGCAAAAAAAAAAATATTATATAGATAAATTATCCATTACTTTAATATTTAATTCATTAAAAAATATCATTATGAATTCAGTCGATATTAGGTATTCAATTGAAATGTCAACGGGTCAAATTATTCTAGTAATTAATATTGCTAAAAACGGCCGCGTGGAGCGCTATATGACGCATGAAAGTAATTATGGTCTTATGTCAAAAGTACCATCTCAAAGAAAAATAGTCCTTAAGAAATAATGTTTGAAATACTGTTTTCCAAATCAAAAATCTTTAAATAATTTATGTAATCTGCAAGTTTCATCTAGGAGAAAAAACCCGCACTGGGGTTAATACATTCAAAATATAGTATACATATTTGTATGAAAAAATAAGCTGGAATAATCGGTTAGTTTTTTTTGCTCACCGCAGGCGCTGAGCGCGCTTTATTAAAATTTATATTTGGATAAAAATACAAACGGTGGAAAAAATAAAAAATAAATATAAATTATTTATTTGTTTTCTGTAAATAAAGTTACAATAAAACATAATTATATTAAGTTGAATATAATGGTAAGCTGCGTATAATCACTTCTATACACGGTTCGCCCCTGATATATGGCACATCAATATGGTAAAGAGTAAAGGAGTTTCCTACTCAAATCCCCTTACTTTCTTGAAAATAGTTTTTGTCTTTGAGAGCTCAATACGCTCATCCAAAATATTGACCACTCTCGGTGCTTTTGCTTTTTTAATATAAAATACCTCCCATAGTCATTTTTAAAATTTGAATATAATGTAATGAGTGTCCTGACGAAGAGTCAGGTACGTCTCAAAACTGGTAGACACAAAAAGACGGTAAGTGAGTTAATATTATTTATCACTAATTAATTTTAATGTACCAAAAAGGACAACTCGGCAAACCTACCAATACTGTGCCAACAATACTTCGACATCATACGGTAAAAATGCAGTCATCAATAGCCTTCACACTCTAGGCAATGAGTACCAGAACGTTGGTGACTCATTTCACATGAAATTTAGTACATATAGAACGGCTCTTCTTCTTTATTTCAGTGGTTATAGTTCTAGGTAACTATTTGTTACTATTGTTAAGAATTGTTTTAAACTTAAACATTATTAGGGTTTTTTTTTCTTTTTTCGTTTCTCTTCTTGAATTAATTTATAAGTACAAAATATTTCTCTTTATGCTTTTTTTTACATCATGATGTATTTTTAAACATACATATATACTATTTACCTAAGTTTAAGTTTTAAATAATAATACACGTATAGATACTTATGCTTACATGTATGTATATTTAATTGTATTTGTAACTAATATGTAAAAGGCACTATGTGCCGTTTATTTCAATAAAGTAAAATTTAAAATATACAAATATTTACTAACATTAATTAAAGTTAATTTTAATATGGAATGATTTCTTGTGCAGCCTGTAGGCAATTTAGTTACCCCTTTTGTACTTCTAGGATTCTTTTGGCATCCATTTTCATTTTATCACCTAGAGTACACCGTCACTCAGCAGTTAACTGATTGTTTCGTTCAGCTGTCCTATTTGTAGACATTCTAGTCACGGCGAGGGAAAGGCAACATAATCTTCAGTAATTGCTTTCTTCACAAATTAGAATTGTTTTTCGCATTAATTGGACTCTATATTTAGACAGTTAAAAAATAGACGGTTCACAAAGGCGATTCGACAGGGAAACCTAATTATTCGTGACTGTTTTTACTTCTGTTTTACTGTAAACTATTTTATGTATATATTTAACACAATATTTTGAGTTTGTCCAAATTTTTGTAGACAAGGACTGGATTTAACTCCCTGGGGAGCTGTTTATATAAACATATTACAACAGAGATGAAGAACAATATAAACAACTCTCCAGGGAGTTGAATCCAGTCTTTGTCTACAAAAAATTGGACAAACTCAAAATATTGTGATAAATCCACCTGGTCCATGAAGAAGTATAGAAGTTGAAAAAATATCATTTTCAGGCTTTGCCTAGTATGTAGGTGAAATAATTCAATTAGACGAATCTCACCGGTATAAATAAAGGTTTCAGCCCTTTGACTCCACAAACATCAACAGATGAAAGAATTGAAGGAATATAGATGTTCAAATATAGGCAGAATGGTGAATGTTACACAGTGTGTAAAGTGGCCACCTAAACCACCCATTGACAGGTCATAAGCCCTGTAGATGCCTGGACTTCTATATTACCTTCTCTTAAATGTTATTCATCTCTGTTGTAATATGTAGTATTTATTTAAGTCTTAATGTTCAAGTAATAAGTACTTAGGCGGGCTGTTCGTTAAAAGCAATACCTTCCAGCCAACCAAGAAATAAACTGGTCAAATTTAGAATTGGTCTAAAATGTATCAAATATGTAAAGCTAATAAATTTAAAATAACAGTTATTTTTCAATGGGGAGATAAAATTTGCTTGTCAATTTTGCTTTGTTTTTTGAAACAAGGTCCAATCCATTAACCAAAATAAATCACGATAGAAGTCATATACTTGTTGCGGGCATAGTTTGTCTCTTGTCGGCCTCGTGGTGTAGTGGTCAGCGCGTTTGCCTACCATGCAAGAGGTCTCGGGATCGATTCCCGACATGGTTGATATGAAATATTTATTTAAACGGGTGTTTTCACACTAGAATATTTCGTAGTCTCTGCGCTGGTACCTGCAGTGTAAGACTGATCACCTTTCCTTCATGTAATACAATTGATCAAGATATGTTGAGATTGGTGTACCAATCCAGTGCCATATGCACCATTAGGTGTGGAAAGGGAATGCTGATGAGTTTTTATCTTTTTATTCAACAAATTTGATCTGTTGATTTGGGGTGTTTTTACCCTTTTGCCTTGTGTCCTCCATATTTCCATAATATTATTTTTTTATTACTACCCCAACTGAAACAATTGCAGTGTTCAATATTTTTTTCAAGTGTTTTGCATTTTTTTGCGGGACTGTGTTTGCCGGATGAAGTTCCATATTTTTAATCTAATTACTAAAATTTATTTTACTAAGGACTTTAACCAAAACAAAAGAATTATCGTCAATCAGTCCCAAAACTAACTATGTTTATAATATATATTAGACGTCTGAGGTAAAAACCGTAATTTGATTCATATTTTCTAATAGAGAGTTATTTATAGCTCATTGAAAATGCCTCCAAAAAAATCTTGAACCAACATGCAAAGAGTGCTACCTAATGTGCGAACTTATTTCTGCATCCTGGAATTGACAGATCACTATAGAAATACGATTTAAATTATTTATTTATTTATTTATTTATTTATTCACACTTATTATCAAAATACAATTCCATATTCACTTTGCCCAGCTAACAAGGGTACATACCCCGTTCCAAGCTAGGCAATTACATTTTAATATATTATAATACTTAACAAATTAATATAGAGCACAGACAAACACAATATATACTTATTCGGATACACATTTTGATTCATATACATACATACATACACATATATACACACATGTATATATAAATATACACATATATACATATGTACATACACACACACGTACATACACGCATGCGCATACACATACATACATTCATAAAAACATAGACAATTATTTTATTATTTATGCGAAACTTCATGGTTGTCATCTATAAATATATATTTTTTAAATTATTCTTTATTTTTTATATTTTATTTTTGACATCCAGTAAGGTTCTCCAATCCGATTATAACCAAACAATTCCTTATTCAAGTAAATACATTTCAGGCACTGAAATAAGTGTAATTTTCTTTTCTTTTTCTTTTTTTAAAGTATAAATGTAGCTTTATTAATAATATTTTCTTTCAATTTACATGTCAAACACTTATTTTGTATTTCAATTAAACACTTTAATTACTTACGATATTTGAGTTTGTCCAAATGTTCGTAGACAAAAGACTTTTTTTTAATTTTCTATTTTTTTATATGGGAGTTGCTTAATTATTTGCCTTGCTTATAAAATACCAAGTTTATATTTCAAAAAATTGATATTTCTCCAATTAAATATCTTAAAATTTATCTTAACTATTGGGATCAGGAGGGATATATTTATGTGGGCTAATCAGGAACTTCTTAGCATTTGCTCACGTGGAGAGGAAACCACTTAAAACTCTTCAGGAGAAGCCGGCCTGTTGGCAGTAGTCAACAGGCCTTCCGCTCCACTAGAGGAGTGTTCGGCATTTTGTTCCCTACTGTAGACAAAATACTGGATTTCACCCATTCGGGAGTCATTAAGATTAACAAATTACAACAGGGATGGAGATACCTTAAATTAGGGAATATGGAAGTCTAGCCATTTACAGGGCTTATAACCTGTCATTGGCTGGTTTAAGTGGCCACTTTACACACTGTGTAACATTCACCATTTTGCCTATGATTGAACACCCATATTTCTTCAATTTTTCCATTTGTTGATTTTAGAGAAGTTAAAGAGCTGAAACCTTTATTGTTGTGAAAAGATTCATCTGACTGAATTATTTCACATACTAGGCAACGCCTGAAAACTATTTTTCAATTTTTAAACTTCTTCCTGGACCAATTGGTTTCATTACAATATTTGAGTTTGTCCAAATGTTCGTAGACAAAAGACTGGATTTTAACCCCCCGGGAGTCATTATATTAACAAATTACAACAGGGATGGAGAACACCTTAAATAAGGGAATATGGAAGTCTGGGCATTTACATAGAAAATACGAAAAAAAAAAATTCTGCAATAAATGAATAATTGTGATTGTTTTATTTAGAAGCTTTTGTTTCAAATACCAATAAATAGCAATCGCAATTGTCAATCGAGTCAATCTTTTAATTATACTCGCAAACTCAGAATATAAAAGTAATTTTTATATATTATCTTTATAAATACGCCCTTCTGTTCTATTGTTTCCTTTACTTAATCCGAGAAATGTTTATAAATATTCTAAATCATATTTCTAGAGACTGAAATTTCTCAAAAGCTTCACTGAAGCGCTGAAAGCTCTGTACGAACGTTGAAACTGTTTCAGGCTGTATGAATGCTTTTGTGCTTTCAGCAAAATGATTAATAGCTTGCTTTTGTAAGAACAAAGCAAATTTGCTTGAAAATCATGACGTTATAATTATTTGATATCGTTGTTTTCATCATGATTGAATCACGGGAGTCGTAAATTGAAAAAAATATTAGTCATCACCTTTAAATAAAGGTATTTTAACAATTCCTTTAAAGTAATAAATTAAAACGTACCTGAAAAAACCAAATGGTTTAAGAAGAAGAATAAAAATATAAAAAGTTCTAAAGCGTTGCCTTGTAGGTGAAATAATAAGTAAGAAAAATTTCCCTTACATCAATAAATTTTTCAGTTCTTCAACTTAACAAAAATCAATCGATGTAATAGTTGAAAAATGCGGATGTTCAAACATAGACAAATTTATTAACATTATACACTGTAAAAAGTGGCAACTTTGCTCGCCCATTGACATATCATACGTCCTGTAAATGCCTAGACTTCCATATATCTTTCTTTAAAATTTTATGTTGTAATATGATTAAGTTAAACCATACATTGTTTGTATATAAAAGTACATTGTAAAAAAATGTTCTTATTGGTAAGGTATCTAAAAATAAAATATTACAACTGGATTTAATTATAGGTATATTTTTATAATGTACTAAAGTATACAGTGTGACCCGTTTTGTCTTATTAAAACATTATTTTACTAGACTAAAACTTTATTTTTTATAATTTGATACGGTCTTAATAAGACAAAACGCATCACACTTTACACTCCCGTTAATTATATGCTTATAATTTTTTTTATTTTTATAAAAATATACAGTTTCGTTTTTTCTTATTGTTTTTATGTAAATCAAATGTTTGCCTTTATTATATTCATATTGATGTTGCCGTGTATTTTTTTATATTTCTGATTTTGTATAATATTTGTTTCAACACTTTGTATCCCGGAGCCGTGTAAACACGTGATTACATAACCAAGCGTTGTGTCTTGGTCCCGTGTTTTAACGAGGTTTACCAGCGGTCTATAAAAGTCCATTTTATTGACATTTAGTGACTTTTATAAGTACATTTTTGCTGCTGGTAAACCACGTGAAAACACGGGACCGGGACACAACGCGTGATTATTATAATCACGTGTTCACACGGCTCCGGGATGCAAAGCACAAAAAAGGAGTGAGACCCTGTATATGTACGAACATTGCAATGAGGGTCTCCATAAAGGCCAGTGTTGGCAAACTATCATACAAAAATTATATTTAAAAAAAAAAAAAAAAAATATGACAAGTTTTAATTGATTCAACTCAATATTTTTATAATTATGACACTTTAAAAAACCCTTCACAAAGCATGAAATTCCACAAAAATAGGCCAGGCACAGGGTGAATTTTGTGTATTCGGCCGGTGTCAAAGTATTAATATGTGGTTTTAGTTTAATTGTTTCTCCCAACTCAATACCAGACTAAAGTCACACGGAGTTGGTACTTATGTCTCAAAAAATATAAAATGAAGAACTGTAAAAAAATAAAACAAGTAAATATATAATCGTAATTATTGTTAATTCCTTAGTTTGATACCTTACTAAGGAATTAACAATAATTACTTTATTTATATTTTTAATGTATTTTGGAGAAACTCCAAAATACATTAAAAAAAAAAAAAAAAACTCTTAAAAGAATGCAGTAAATAATCCCTTTGCGCGCGGTAATGTAACATCGTGTTACCACTAGTAAAAGACAGAATATTCTTAAGTTCAGACATTTGAAAAAAATGAAAAACATTAAGACTACTGTTTAATATTTTCTTTTCCATAATTTATGGGAATAAACATATAATTTAGCCTTGTTATAGTAAAATAAATTAAAAATCACAAATACGCCGCTCATGCTACGCGCGTGCGTTCCCCATCATTGTCATCAACTGACTGAAGACTAAATCTGTTTTAGATGACACTCACTGCAAAACAGCGTCTCTGTCTTCTTTGTTATGACTTCTATTTTCGTGCTCTGTCTTATATAAGGTATCTATATACATGTGTTGCTGAATTATCGGACATTCATTCTTCGCGTAGCAAGGATAAATATTAATTGTATTTACATATTGCATAGTTTTACTAATTTTACTTTACAAATCAGGTGTGAAAACGTTCATTTGAAGATTACAAAAAAATACGAATTCATCATTTTAAAAAATAAGAGAGAATTATCAAGTCTTGTATCGTATGTCGACTAGAGTGACATCACAGCCACACAAGATATACTTTTAATTAGACATTTGTTGAATAATTTGTTAAGTTTTGTGAAAAAAAAACCATTGGAATATTCTTCAAAAATTTTTTTTTTATATCGATATAAACTAGAGAGAAGAAAAAAACAATTTAAAAATAAACAAAATTTTTGGCTTAGCACATAATTTTAAAGAACTTAATTATGGATATCGTTGATTTGTGTATTGTATTTGCCCGAAAATGGTTCATAAACTAGGAACCTGGGTGCGAGGGATTCGAAGGCACTTTGAACTCACGTATCTCAGCTCACGCGCAAGGCACTACTTAAACAAAGCAAGGTGTCGATACGACAGTCTTTTTTTCCGGCTACTAAACGTGAGGTAATTCGTCGTAGAAGTTAAGCTATTGTATAAGTAATGAGCGTTTATGAGGCGAAAATGTGCCGGGTGTTTCACAACCCGGTTTATTGATGCCGGGTTAAATTTGAGTATTTCTCTGCAATATTCTATTTATGGACTGGCACCCTAGGCGCAAGAAAAATCATCTTACCTTAATGTAACACATGACCTCATTCCGCTTCATTTAGTTTCCTAATGAAGTTATCTATCTACCATCGGGTGTGAATAAAAATATGATGATGATGATGACAATACAATATTCCTAGACTTTACAAAAGCTTTTCTCAAAGCCAACAGTCCGCTGCACTCCACCCTAGAACCATCAAGCCAATGTGCAACTTTCATTTTCCGGTCTGAACAAGTAAACCGGATGTTCCGGTGGTGCCATTACATCCGCAATCCCAAAAACGGAAGCAGACCGCCATATGAGGAGTTTGACGCCTTTAAAACATACTATACACCGCCAACACGCGTTTCGATCATTTGTCTCACTTTGTTCCATTGCAATATTGCGTATTGTATTTTTTTCAACTTATTTTTAAATGTACCTACACTTAAGATAATATTTCGTTTTATATAAATTATCCATACACTGTAAAATATTCACCAGTCTGAATATGCCCATTAGAGGGTGAAAGAGCTAATTAGTCAAAATAAATAAGTGGAAGTGTACCAAGTATTTTTAAATTAATAACTTATATGTAAATATAGGTTATTACATCATTACTATACTTTTCCATTATTATTTTTAAAATCATATTTTAAATTATTTATGTTAGATTGGTTAACAATATTTGATTTATTTTTCTGTTTATCTAAGTACAACATTTTAGGACGGGAATATGGAAGTTACGAAACTTACAGGGCTTATGACCTGGCTGGTTTAAGACACTAAAATACTTACTTAAAAGACATTCTGCCTCTCTTTAAACGTCCACATTTCCTCGACTCTTCCATATGTTGCCTTTTATTAACTAAAATAGCATATGATATTTATGTAAATCTTAGATATTATATAAGTTAAGATCTAAAAAATCTGACCTATCTACAAATTTTGGAAATACTCATTGTTGATCAAAAAATTCCTTAAAAAAAGTGTCACTAGATTTTTTGAATATATTTTTTTAATTCAATGTATCTAGTCTTACACATCATACCTCTGTCCACACCTTATGGTGCATTAGCCACTGCATTAATTTACTGTATGCAATTTATATCGATCATATGTTACATGAATATAAGATGATCAGACTTACGGTTCAGGTGTCAATCCAGGGACATGAAATATTTCAGTGAACCTTGATCAATATTTCATGTCGAGCTTCGCAGAAGTTAAACCCTGAAATCGAGCCCTAAGCATGGTAAACAAATGCGCGAACAACAACAAAACGGAATTGTCTCTTTATTCACAAGTTCCTTGTTTAGAGTTGCCAACGAGTTGAAGGCTCACGTCCAGGGCTCTAATTCTATTTCTCACACACTTTTATTTCCCACCCATTTACGGACAATACTATATAATTTATTTTAAAAGAGCTGTAAATTTAATAAACATTGCTTTTCTGACATTCTCTCTCAAATGTTTTCCCGAAACTGTACAAAAAATGACAGTTAACTGAACGTAGTCATGTAGAAAGCAGCTAGCTGTAAAATAGTGAAACTGAGATAATAGCACTTTTGCAAAAAGAGTAAATAATCAAATCTACATAACAGTTGAAGTGTTTTTTACTTTCACAAATGATAAATAACGCATTCACTCTTTTTTTTGGAAGATAAAAAAGAATTTAATTATGTATTTGATCAGTTTTTTATGATCCTTAAACTCTGGCTGACCGCACAACCTATGTAAATTTTGCAGAAAACAGCCAGTCTTAGTAAACCTTTGATATGTGTAATTATGTATAGAACATATTATTTTATATTGATATAAAGGTAAAAAAATTAAGTTTGGAAATGAAAATTCTTGATAGAAGTTCATTGTGATTTATTATAGAAATAATAGACGAGTGATACTTAAATCCACAAATTCGCTTTCGCGACATCTTCGAGACTGGTATCTTTATTGAGGAGTTCAATGTATTTATACAAAACAGAGGTAAGGATAGATAATTCAAAATTACATGAAAGTAAATTAAATAAATTTATTTTTATCTTAAGGATCATTAACCATTTTTTTTGGGTCAACTAATGAGTTGAAATAACGCTTTTTTAATGAGTTTAAGTGTTGTATATATTATAAATATTATTTTAGTGTCCCATTCTTTATGAGTGTGATTTTTGACAATAATGATTTATGAAAAACAAAGGGAAAATGTCATTAGTAAAAATATTACAATGGGTATAGTATTGGAAAATGCACGTGTATTATCTGTTTATAAAGTGTAATTCCTGACAATGAGGCAGTTACCTCGAAACCGGTCGAAGTGTAATTAAAAATTAAAGTGGTTTATACAAATTTATAAACATATAAGTGTAAAATGTCATAACACAAGGTGAAAAATGTTTTTGATAACAAATATATAATTAAAAACATGTCAAATAATAGTAAGTACTAAATTAAATAATAAAAAAAAAAATAAGGGAAAAACATCAAAATATCAAGATAAATAATAAGCAAATAAAAAAACGGAAGGAAATCAGATTAGTAAATTTTTATTAGTCTCAAACTTTAGAAAGATTAAATACATGAACCTAGTTTCTCACAAATAAGGTTCTTATTCTTCTTTTTGCTTTCCTGTAAAATTTGTTATTTGTGAATGAGTTCATTATTGCTGTGTACCATTCAATTGCTATTTAGCAATCAACCCGTCAAGTACACAGTAAAAAAGTTTTAAAATAGATTTATGAATATTTTTCACATTTCAAATGAAAAATATCGTTTCCTTGATTTTTATTAGGGACACTTTTCTTATTTCAGACCTTATTAAACCTTTCATTATATTTAACTATCTGATCTCCAGATTTCTCTAACCTCGCGTTGGGTGATAATGTTCTCTCACGTACAAATAACGACCTTCTGTCTAATATCCTTAATGACCATATTTCCACAGCATTAAGCCTGCTTTCGTCATCCCTTTAACGATCTTGCTCAGAACTTCTTGATTCTAAAAATGGGTTAGTTTTAAGCCATTTTCGGAGACTTTTTGTTTTCTAATGAGGAAGAAATTATTGTTTTTATTTATTTTATATTCAAATATTTTGTTTTTTTAAGATAACTACTACTACTACCATCACGTCATTTCTCTGTAGGGGTAGGCAGAGAGAAAGGACCGCCACACACGTCTATCCTGG
Source organism: Micrasema longulum (assembly GCF_059751315.1). Taxonomy (NCBI): domain Eukaryota; kingdom Metazoa; phylum Arthropoda; class Insecta; order Trichoptera; family Brachycentridae; genus Micrasema; species Micrasema longulum. Next base: position 168,376 of record NW_028277881.1, read on the forward strand.
CATACATTCCTAGCTTCTTCCACATTCATACATCTTGTCATACATGCCCTTCGGTTCTGTCTGCTTTTGATATGACCAGACTTAAGATTTTGGTTTATCTGATCACGCCACGTCTTCCTTGGTTGTCCTCGTCTCACGTTACCGTTCATTTTTGCCATATTTAGTAGTTTAACCATTTTTTTGTCGTCCATTCGTTCTACGTGACCAAACCATTTCAGAAACCCTTTCTTAATCTTATCAATTATACTTGACTCAGATTTACGCTCTCGCCTGATATCATCATTCGTATCCCTGTCATACATTGATTTCCCACACATTCGTCTAAGAGATCGCATTTCAACCGCGTTCACTCAGCCTTCATCCTTCCTCTGCCAGTTCCATGTTTCACTTCCATACATTATTGTTGGGACTAAAACTCCGTTGTGCACTGCCAGTTTAGCTTCGATTGACATGTTTATTAGAAACTACTGTGCTTAGTGCTCCGTTCATTTTGTTGCCCGCATTCACTCTTCTTTCAACATCTTTTTCTACTCTTCCATCTCTTGAAAATATGCTTCCCAGATACACAAATTCTTTTACTTGCTCGAGACATTCGTTGTTTACATTTATTATGCAGTCAGTAACCTTACTATTCCTTTCAAATACCATCACTTTTGACTTACTTTCGTTCATCGCCAATTCGCTCTCCAGGCATACATCATACATTTTTTTATTTTATTTTTTTTAATAGCATAATTATACATTTTTACAATTTAAAAAAAAAATTCACTTGTTATATTTTTACTAAAACTAAAATCCCACCAAGCCACTTTTTGAAGCTTGTTGATGAAGATTATATTTATACTGACTTAATAATATTATTTACATTTATAAAAACAATGAATACCTACTAATATATAAAAATTAACAGCCGGAAAGATCAGAATAAACTTGTTTATACAAATAATAAGATATAAATTTATTTTTTAAATACAAGAAAATATATGAAAAAATAAAATGTTTACACCTAAGCTATTCATATATAATAATATACCTATTCATATATAAACTCTTGATCGAGTAGCCACTCTCTTATTTTGCTCTTGTTACAATGTGAGTTAAATTTAAGTTCTTTTGGTAATAAATTAAAAATTCTAGGTACTAAATATTTGAGAGTTCTATTCCCATATTTATTACATACTTTTGGTACTACTAGAGACTATTTGATGCAAATCATCCTTGCTTTTTAGATTAACGAGTACACATATATTTCAAAGTTGTCATTTTGAGTACTTTTAAAAAAAATAAAAAAAATATCTACATTCTTATGTTTTATCCAAATATTTTGGGACCAGTTTCTTTAAAAAGTAAAAAACATTGATAGAAAATGAGAAACGAATTTGTGGTAGAGCGGGGTTCGAACCTTGGGCTCCTGATCTGGAGTCCACTATACTGTTCACGGGATCATAATTAGCCAAAAAATGTGAAGACAAGCAATAAAATTTACTCTTTAAGGAATATCTATCAAAATTGCAATTTTTTTATAATTGACAAATATAACCAATTCTGACCTGGAGAGAAAAAGTTGACTCTTATTTAAGAAAATAAAATATTGGAGTCCTTAATATTTCCTGAATATTTTAATATTGAGGTTATTTTGTAACTTTAATTAGCAGCCTCCATGGTGTAGTGGTTGAGTCAAGCGCGGGAGGTTCCGGATTTGATTCCCGGTGAGAACACAAAAATTAAAATATTATTTTTCTTAATCCTAAGTTCTGTTCTATAATTCACTTCTATTGTTGGGCCTCTTGACTTATTAAGGGGTAAAATAAAAATTAAACATGCAAAAATAGGAAGTTGTGGTAGAGTTGGTTTCAAACCTTGGACCTCTTAATGTCAATGGTACCAATATTCAGTACAGGAAATCCGTTAAAAATCTAGGGGTATTAATGGATGAATATCTATGTTGGCGAGCTCATACTAATTAATTAAGCCGCAAAATATTTTTCAATCTACACTCACTTAAAAGGTTGCGAAAATTCTCTTTTAATCTAAATGTACTCTTGTACAAGCATTACTACTACCCATTCTAGATTACGCTGATATTTCCACTACTGATTTAAGCTGTGAGCAACTCAAAAAACTTGAACGACTTCAGAATACATGAATAAGGTACATTTTTGGTCTTAGAAAATATGACCACATTTCTAATTACCGAAGGCAACTGAAATGGCTCAAAATTAGACAACGGAGAGACTACCACTCCCTCTCACTTCTGTTTAATGTACTTTATAGTCCTAACGCTCCTATATACATCCGTGAAAAATTTCAACGCTTGTCAGTTCATGGTTTACCGCTTCGTTCTAATTCTCAAGGCAGTCTCTTAATACCCACCCACAATTCCTTTTTCTTCTCTTACTCATATAGGATCCATGCGGCTCGACTGTGGAATCATCTCCCATCCACTATCAAAGATGTTACTACATTATCTCTGTTTAAATCACGTCAGAAGAAAAATCTCCTTTCTCTATCTTAATCTCTCCTCCTTTTCTCTTTCCTCTTTTTCTCCTTGAGTAATAGTTTTGATTTAAGGTAATTTATAAACAAATACGTTTATTTCTATTTTTATATATATTTAGCTTATTAATTTTTATTTTCTATTGAATATGTTATTTTGTGTTATGTTATGTTATGTAAACTTGAATTATAAAAATTAAACTACTATTTCATTGGTTGGTTAGAAGGAATTGCCATTTCGCATTAAGCCCGCTAATGTTCAAATAACATTATGTTCAAAAAGTTAAATAAATAAATAAAATAAAATAATTTTCGAGATCATGACAATTACGGGACAACAGCTCGGTTCGAATTTGTCTCAAAATTTGAATGTACTCAAAATATTTTTTTTGAATAAACCAACCAGTCTAAGAGAAATAAGTATAAAAAAAAATAAACGGTGAAATAATTCGGACCAATCTCACTCAAATCATATGTATATATATATGTGTTTATTGTATATGCCTATGTGTGTTTGTATCAATAAGTGTATACTAGTAAGATTTTATTTTATTTGTCTGTTCTTTCATTTAACTTGTAAACTATAATTAAATATTAAAATATAATTGCCCAGCTGAGAACGGGGTTTGTACCCTTGTGAGCTGGGAAAAATGTACAAAAAAATGTTATGTGATAAAATGTATTAACAAATAAATAAATATCCTTTGCTTATGTGCACGTGGCAGAAAGTTACCAAATAAAATATTCTATTGTCCCTACTAGCACGCACTAAATTTTTCTCTTTGCTTGGTTTACTGACAGGCAGTAACACTTTCATTATTATTCCTTTCCCGCACCTAATAGTGCATAGGGCACTGTATTAGTACATCAATCGCGGCGAATCGAGATCGTTTTTGTAACATGAAGATAAAATTATCAGTCTTAGGCTTCAGGTGCCAGTCCAGGGACTATAAATTCTAGTGTAAAAATACCCTTTGAAATAAATATTTCATGTCAACTACTTCAGGAATCCTATCCGAAACTTACACCGCGGGGGTACAAAAACATTAACAAAGGCTTATTTAACATTCGAATGCACTGTACATTTTTTTAACTATATTTTTTCGATTCTCATGCGAGGACAGATTTAAAATCACATTTTCAAAATCGTCACGTTTTGAAGAAAAATTTTAATAAAATTTTCCGGTAAAATTTGAATGAAATTTTCTGGTAAAATTTATTCAAAAATCTCCCTTATTTCATCTATACACAGAGGTTAATTCGATTCAACAATCAACCGTAATCCCGCGGGTGTGGTGAAGTCAAGCCACGCGTTAAATTTAATGGCTCAGTCAACAGTGCGACACGCGTCGATTATTCAAACAGACGAATTTTAGCGCCAGTCGGAGCGTTCAATCAGCCACGTTAAGTAGGGTAAAGTCATACGAGGGGTAACTTTGTTTAAAAAAACTACCTCAGGTAGCAAGAGAGAAACTTTATTTCTTCATTTAAATCTTGAAACAGACACCTTTAATTCTTTTAATAAAAATCTTTATTGGCATAAAAAAAACAATACAGACGTCAAAAAAATGGAACACTTAAGGTTGAACTTGCCACAAAAGGGTCTGGTTCTTGTGTTTGGCAAGTTTATAAAATATTATTAAAAAGAACCAAAAAATGCAAAACAAAATAAAACAAAAAAAAAAAAATTAAACAATTGTACAAATTGAGAAGATTTGACACGAATAAAAAAATAAATAAAATAAAAACACAAAATTTATAAATTCAAATACACAGGCACATAATATACATACATCTTTATTTTTAGAATACGGTTAATGTTAATTATGTCAGGAAGCTTTTCTTTAATTATCCTTAAATTTTCCCTAATTTATTTCTTGACGCAGGTTTTGTGGTAAATTATTGAAAAGCTTTCGTCCTATATAAGTATAATGATGTTTGGCCGTGGTAGTTTTAATTCTCTATAGAGCGAGGCATCCTGTTCTTAACCTTCCTTCCGATGGGAGGCTCTCCTTATGCGCCTGGAGCATACAACACTTTCCGTAGATATCCTCCACTCTTAAAATACCAAATTCTTTGAACATATTCCAAGAGGTATTCACACCTTGTCCACTCCTCAACATATGTATTTACTACCTTTTTAACCCATGGCTTCGCTCGCCTGGCATATGGGAAAAAATAGTTAGCGTATTACTTTTGTCGTTTTTGGGATAAAAAGTAGCGATCGCTGTATCGATTTGCCGGTCCTCCAATTATCACTATGCCAACAAAATGAAATCTACGGCAAAGTTGCATCGTAATTTTGTTTTAATATTAATTCATTTTACCACTCGAGTTTTTCCGAGAGATTGATTTTTTTTTCGAAATGAAAGGTAAGTCAACTCTCCAGCTTTTCTTATGTAAAATCACGTCGGCCGTTGCTTCGTTATGACAAACGAACAGACAAACGCACTTTTGCATTTATAACACAAGTAGTGACCGACCAATGTTTCAGTTTCGGCCAATAAAATAAGTTTTGGATAAAAATGGGCGAAAACTTTGGCTCAGCCAAAACCTGCGGTTGGGATGTGTCAGATTGCGTTCGGACTAAAGTGATTTTGTGATTGGTTGACTGTATAGTTAAGTTAGTAGTTCCAAAATCTTTTATTTTGTAATTCCATAATATATACCAAGTTTAAATTCTTATTTTTTTCTTCTTCTTCTTCAGCCTTCTGTCTTCCACTGCTGAATATAGGCTTCTTTCATATACTTCCATTTTTCTCGGTCAATTGCTACTTGCAGCCAATTTTTACTCCCTACAGCAGCTATATCGTCGGATCATCTTTATTGAGGTTTTCTGACGCCTTGCTTATTCTCCCAAGGTCTCCGTCTTAAAATTTTAGGGGTCCATCTTGTGGAGTCTTGTCTCGCAACATGTCCCGCCCATTGCCACTTCAGTTTTGCCACGCGATCCATAATATCCGTCATTCTGGTTATGTTTCCGATTTATTCATTTCTTATTTTGTTTTTTAGGCTTATACTAAGCATGACCCTTTCCATGGATCGCTGTTTGCTTTTGAGCCTTTCTACATTTCTTTATGTGAGTGCCATGGTTTCTATGTAGTCACTGGCAGAATACATAATTTATACGTTTTTGTTTTCAGACAAATCGGAATCTCTTTATTTTCAAGTATGCGCCTTAGTTTTCCAAAAGCTGCCCAACTCATTCCTATTTGTCTTGGCAGTTCCGCCAATTGATTTTCTTTGCCCAGTTTTATCTTATATCCATGCTTTATACTCGTATATTCATCTACCATTTCGAGGTTTTTTTTTGTTAAGAGTGATGATCTTGTTTTCGGAAATTATAATCTTTGATTTTGTAATGTTCATATTCAGATAAATTTTACTAGAAGCCTCATGCAATTCGTTAATCATCAGACTAAATTCATCAATGCTTTCACTTATAACTATTACGCTATAGGCACTCCAAAGTTTCCATAGCGTACAGTAATAAACTGTTACACGAATGAATTGACTCGATACAATTTATTCATTAAATTTATTGTCTACGTTACAAGGCATCAGGTTCTCGATGTCGTGAACGTCCACTGCTGACTGTTTGTCGGCAATTCATGTCAGAACTATAGGATGCGAATCTGACTTGGGAGGATGCACATGAGCTGGCAGCTGACCAAGATACTTGGAAGATCTTCGAAGACACCATATACTTCAACTAGGGATCGAACATGGAATGATGATAAAGACGTTAATTGAAAAAAAAACGCAAGTTATCCCGAGGTACATTAATATTGTCAAAATATTATTATTTCCTAGTTTTGTTCATGATTGCGTTAGATACTTTATAAATCCCTTA